>NC_091339.1:31571951-31714451 GCF_038502225.1 Cherax quadricarinatus | reverse complement strand
TGCAAGAGAAAGCAAGACTGAGGGACAAAGAGGGGTACCAGAGAGTATACCTCGACCGCGACAGAACACAAGAAGAAAGGACTACACTGAAAGAGAGGGTACAGAGACGCAAGGAGGAACGAGAAGCAATGAAAATGAGCAGGACCCAGACACAGGAGGAAGGGCAAACACACCCCACAGAATCTCCCACCAAAAGACCCCACCCGCAACATTCCCAACGCAACTGAGCAACCTATACTACAACCCACTCACTGTTCCCTCTGCCACCAACCCCCATATCACAAACCTCACCCCCATCAACACATACCCCACCTACACCACAGCCCCATATAGGCCCCCACCAAGGCTCTCGCTCCCCCAACCCCAATATACTTGCATGACCACAATGATAGAAAAGAAACTAAAGGTTTGGTACACAAACGCGGATGGAATAACGAATAAACATGAGGAGTGGAATGAAAGAATCAGTGAAAAATCCCCAGACATCATAGCAGTCACAGAAACAAAACTCGCTGAGACAATAACAGACACAATCTTCCCAACAGGATATCAGATCCTGAGGAAAGATAGAAGGAGTAGAGGGGGAGGAGGGGTTGCACTGCTCATAAAACACCAATGGGGATTTGAGGAAATGGAAGGCATGGACATGATTGGAGAAAGAGACTACATTGTAGGTACAATTCAGTCCGGAGAACATAAAGTAGTCATTGGAGTGATGTATAACCCACCACAGAACTGCAGGAGGCCAAGAGAGGAGTACGAAGAAAACAACAGGGTGATGGTGGACACACTGGCTGAGGTGGCAAGAAGAGCTCACTCGAGCAGAGCAAAGTTACTGGTAATGGGCGATTTCAACCACAGGGAGATCGACTGGGAAAACCTGGAGCCACATGGGGGTCCCGAAACATGGAGAGCCAAGATGTTGGATGTGGTACTTGAAAACCTCATGCATCAACATGTCAGGGACACAACCAGAGAGAGAGGGGAGGATGAGCCAGCAAGACTGGATCTTGTGTTCACCCTGAGCAGTTCAGACATCGAGGACATCACTTACAAGAGGCCCCTTGGAGCTAGCGATCATGTGGTTCTGAGTTTTGACTATATAGTAGAGTTACAAGTGGAGAAGGTAACAGGAACTGAAGGGGACAGGCCAAACTATAAAAGGGGGGACTACACAGGTATGAGAAACTTCCTGCAGGAGGTTCAGTGGGACAGAGAAATGGTAGGAAAATCAGTAAACGAGATGATGGAATATGTGGCAACAAAGTGCAAGGAGGCAGAGGAAAGTTTTGTTCCCAAGGGAAACAGAAATAATAGGAAGACCAAAACGAGTCCTTGGTTTACCCGAAGGTGTAGGGAGGCAAAAACTAAGTGCAACAGAGAATGGAAAAGGTACAGGAGGCATAGGACCCAGGAAAACAAGGAGATTAGTAGAAGAGCCAGAAACGAGTATGCGCAGATAAGGAGGGAGGCCCAGCGACAGTATGAAAACGACATAGCATCGAAAGTCAAATTTGACCCGAAACTGCTGTATAGCCACATTAGGAGGAAGACAACAGTCAAGGACCAGGTGATAAGGCTGAGGAAAGAAGGTGGAGAACTCACAAGAAACGATCAAGAGGTATGTGAGGAGCTCAACACGAGATTTAAGGAAGTATTTACAGTAGAGACAGGAAGGACTCTGGGGGGACAGACCAGATGGGGACACCAACAAGGAATACACCAACAAGTGTTGGACGACATACATACAGATGAGGAGGAGGTGAAGAAACTGCTAAGGGACATCGATACCTCAAAGGCAATGGGACCGGACAACATCTCTCCATGGGTCCTTAGAGAGGGAGCAGATATGTTGTGCGTACCACTTACCACAATCTTCAACACATCCCTGGAAACTGGGCAACTACCTGAGGTATGGAAGACGGCAAATGTAGTTCCCATTTTCAAAAAAGGAGACAGAAAAGAGGCACTAAACTATAGACCTGTGTCATTGACGTGTATAGTATGCAAAATTATGGAGAAGATTATCAGGAGGAGAGTGGTGGAGCACCTGGAACGGAACAGGAGTATAAATGCCAACCAGCACGGATTCACGGAAGGCAAATCCTGTGTCACAAACCTTCTGGAGTTTTATGATAAAATAACAGAAGTAAGACAAGAGAGAGAGGGGTGGGTTGATTGCATCTTCTTGGACTGCAAGAAGGCTTTTGACACAGTTCCTCACAAGAGATTAGTGCAGAAGCTAGAGCATCAGGCGCATATAACAGGAAGGGCACTGCAATGGATCAGAGAATACCTGACAGGGAGGCAACAACGAGTCATGGTACGTAATGATGTATCACAGTGGGCACCTGTGACGAGCGGGGTCCCACAGGGGTCGGTCCTAGGACCAGTGCTATTTTTGGTATATGTGAACGACATGACGGAAGGGTTAGACTCAGAAGTGTCCCTGTTTGCAGATGATGTGAAGTTAATGAGGAGAATTAAATCTGATGAGGACCAGGCAGGACTTCAAAGAGACCTGGACAGACTGGACACCTGGTCCAGCAAATGGCTTCTCGAATTTAATCCTGCCAAATGCAAAGTCATGAAGATAGGGGAAGGGCACAGAAGACCACAGACAGAGTATAGGCTAGGTGGCCAAAGACTGCAAACCTCACTCAAGGAGAAAGATCTTGGGGTGAGTATAACACCGAGCATGTCTCCGGAAGCACACATCAATCAGATAACTGCTGCAGCATATGGGCGCCTGGCAAACCTGAGAACAGCATTCCGACACCTTAGTAAGGAATCATTCAAGACACTGTACACCGTGTATGTCAGGCCCATACTGGAGTATGCAGCACCTGTTTGGAACCCGCACTTGATAAAGCACGTCAAGAAACTAGAGAAAGTACAAAGGTTTGCAACAAGGTTAGTTCCAGAGCTAAGGGGAATGTCCTATGAAGAAAGATTAAGGGAAATCGGCCTGACGACACTGGAGGACAGGAGGGTCAGGGGAGACATGATAACGACATATAAAATACTGCGTGGAATAGACAAGGTGGACAAGGACAGGATGTTCCAGGGAGGGGACACAGAAACAAGAGGCCACAATTGGAAGTTGAAGACACAAATGAGTCAGAGAGATAGTAGGAAGTATTTCTTCAGTCATAGAGTTGTAAGGCAGTGGAATAGCCTAGAAAATGACGTAGTGGAGGCAGGAACCATACACAGTTTTAAGACGAGGTTTGATAAAGCTCATGGAGCGGGGAGAGAGAGGGTCTAGTAGCAACCGGTGAAGAGGCGGGGCCATGAGCTAGGACTCGACCCCTGCAACCACAAATAGGTGAGTACAAATAGGTGAGTACACACACACACACACACACACACACACACTCGTTCACCCTCTCCCTCCCCACCCCTCCCCACTCCTCTTCCACATAGTCACAGTTCCTCCACTACCTTCCCCCCCACACTCTGACATACACACTACTAACCTAACATACAGAGCTACATAGGTTTCCCACTCTGAGGCAATCTGGATAAAACAAAAATGGGTTGCCAGAGAGCAACAAGAAAAACCAAGGGACAGGAGGAGGAAGCTGCAAAGGAAGATTGGGCAGCAGAGCTCATAAAAAGGGATCATGAATGTGAAAAGAAACTAGAAGAACTCAGCATGAGAATGAAAGAGAGGATAGATATGGAAAGCAGGAAGTGGGAGGTGCATGTCAAAGCAGCAGAGGCTAGGATACAGAGTTTAGAAGAGGAACTGAAAAATCTGAAACAGCCTAAAGAACTAAAGAACATTTTGGGATTGACAACAGAGACTGCTACCTCAGCCACAAATAAGGGGACAGTAGGGAAAGAAGGAACATAACTGCATGGAGAAGCTCTATCAGAGGAGACTGTAGTAAATGAAAGAGCTAAGCTTTATGTGGAAGCCCTAACAGACAACAACAGAGCCCATGGAAAGCCAAGAAGGGAAAATGACAGGCCACTGAGCCCAAGTACATTAGCTAGTGAAACTGAAGAAAGGAAAGCTGCAGTGGAGGAAACCAAATTAAATGAGGGGATACACAGGGATATGCAGTGGGAGAATGAAAGGGTGAGGTCAGTCTTTGTGAATGGGCTCCAGGAAGTTGAAGGGGAAACATATGAAGCAAGAAAACAAGGGGAAAAAAAAGCAATTGAAAGCATCATGAAAGCAATAGGAGAAGACGACATGACCCAGCTGGAAAATTTTCGGAGAATAGGGGGGTTTGTAAAAAAAAGAACCTGGCCAGTGAAAGTGACCTTCAAGGCAGAAGCGACTCAGAACAGGATCCTGCAGGAGAAAGCACGATTAAGGGACATGCCGGCATACAGGAAGGTGTATCTTGACCGCGACAGAACACAAGAAAGGCAGAAGCTGAGAGAGATGGTACAAAGGTGAAAGGAGGAAAGAGAGGGGATGGAGAAGACAGACAGGAGATCCCAGACCCAGGAAGAAGATCAAATACAGCCTCCCTCACAACTTCCTATAGAAGCCTCCCAACCAGATCAACCCCAGTGCAACCAAACATTCTAAATCAAAACACCCATGCCACATCCAATGCCCCCACCCACTACATTACAAACTCCACCCCCACAGCAACAACCCATAGTTCCTTATCAGGTCTCCCACTTCCCCAACCCCAATACACCTCCCAGACCACAGTCTTAGAAAAGAAGTTGAAGGTGTGGTATACGAATGCAGATGGAATAACAAACAAGTATGAGGAGTGGCACGAAAGAATCAAGGAGACATCCCCAGACATGATAGCACTCACAGAAACAAAACTCACCAGAATAATAACAGATTCAATCTTTCCATTTGGATATCAAATCCTCAGGAAAGACAGAGGGAGGAGAGGGGGAGGAGGAGTTGCACTGCTCATTAAAAACCAGAGGGGTTTTGAGAAAATGGAAGGAATGGATGGCATGGGCGAAAGGGACTCCTTAGTAGGAACAATCCAGTCTGAGGGACATAAGGTGTTAATTGCAGTAATGTACAACCCACCACAGAACTGCAGGAGGCCAAGAGAAGAATATGATGAGAGCAACAGAGCAATGATCGACACACTAGCCGAGGTGGCCAGGAGAGCACACATGGGGGCAGCAAAGTTACTTGTTATGGTTGATTTCAATCACAAGGAGATTGACTGGGAAAACCTGGAGACCCATGGGGGTCCCGAAACATGGGGAGCCAAGATGATGGATGTGGTACTGGAAAACCTCATGCATCAACATGTTAGAGACACTACCAGAGAGAGAGAAGAGGATGAACCAGCAAGACTGGACCTTGTATTCACGTTCAGTAGTTCGGACATCGAGGGTATCATGTATGAAAGGTATCATGTATGAAAGGCCCCTGGGAGCTAGTGATCATGTGGTTCTGTGCTTCGACTACATAGTTGAGCTCCAAGTGGAGAGAGTAGCAGGAATAGGGTGGGAAAAACCAAACTACTAAAGGGGAAACTACTCAGGCATGAGGAACTTCCTTCAAGACATTCAGTGGGAGAGGGAACTGACAGGAAAACCAGTACAAGAAATGATGGACTATGTGGCAACAAAATGCAAGGAGGCAGAGGAAAGGTTTGTTCCCAAGGGAAACAGAAATAATGGGAAGAACAGAACGAGTCCTTGGTTCACCCAAAGGTGTAGGGAGGCAAAAACTAGGTGTACTAGAGAATGGAAAAGGTACAGAAGACAGAGAACTCAGAAGAGCCAGAAACGAATATGCACAGATAAGAAGGGAGGCTCAGAGACAATATGAAAATGACATAGCATCAAAAGTAAAGACTGACCCGAAGCTGTTGTACAGCCATATCAGGAGGAAAACAACAGTCAAGGACCAGGTAATCAGACTGAGGAAGGGTGATGGGGAATTCACAACAAACGACCGAGAGGTATGTCAGGAGCTCAACACAAGATTTAAAGAGGTATTTACAGTGGAAACCAGTAGGACTCCAGGAAATCAGAACAGGGGGGCACACCAGCAAGTGCTGGATGAGGTACATTTAACCAAGTAGGAGGTGAAGAAGCTGCTATGCGAACTTGACACCTCAAAGGCGGTGGGACCAGACAACATCTCTCCATGGGTCCTTATAGAGGGAGCAGAGATATTGTGTGAGCCATTAACAAAGATCTTCAACACATCATTTGAAACTGGGCAACTCCCTGAGGTATGGAAAATGGCAAATGTAGTCCCAATTTTTAAAAAGGGAGACAGACATGAGGCACTAAACTACAGACCTGTATCACTAACGTGTATAGTATGCAAGGTCATGGAGAAGATCATCAGGAGGAGAGTGGTGGAACACCTGGAAAGAAACAAGTGTATAATTGACAACCAGCAAGGTTTCAGGGAAGGAAAATCCTGTGTCACAAACCTAATAGAGTTTTATGACAAGGTGACAGAAGTAAGACAAGAGAGAGAGGGGTGGATAGACTGCATATTTTTGGACTGCAAGAAGGCCTTCGACACAGTTCCTCACAAGAGGTTACTGCAAAAGCTAGAGGATCAGGCACGCATAACAGGAAAGGCACTGCAATGGATCAGAGAATACCTGACAGGGAGGCAACAACGAGTCATGGTACGCGACGAGGTGTCAGAGTGGGCGCCTGTGACAAGCGAGGTTCCACAGGGATCAGTCCTAGGACCTGTGCTGTTCTTGGTATATGTGAACGACATAACGGAAGGGATAGACTCAGAAGTGTCCTTGATTGCAGATGATGCGAAGTTAATGAGAAGAATCAAATCGGATGAGGATCAGGCAGGACTACAAAGAGACCTGGACAGGCTACAAGCCTGGTCCAGCAACTGGCTCCTTGAGTTTAACCCTGCCAAATGCAAAGTCACGAAGATTGGGGAAGGGCAAAGAAGACCGCAGACACAATATAGTTTAGATGGCCAAAGACTGCAAACCTCACTCAGGGAAAAAGATCTGGGAGTGAGTATAACACCGAGCATATCTCCTGAGGCGGACATCAATCAGATAACTGCTGCAGCATACGGGCGCCTGGCAAACCTACGGATAGCGTTCCGATACCTCAGTAAGGATTTGTTTAAGACTCTGTATACCATTTACGTCAGGCCCATACTGGAGTATGCAGCACAAGTTTGGAATCCACACCTAGTCAAGCAAGTCAAGAAATTAGAGAAAGTGCAATGGTTTGCAACAAGACTAGTCCCAGAGCTACGGGGATTGTCCTACGAAGAAAGGTTGAGGGAAATCGGCCTGACGACACTGGAGGACAGGAGGGTCAGGGGAGACATGATAACGACATATAAAATACTGCACGGAATAGACAAGGTGGACAAAGTCGGGATGTTCCAGAGAAGGGACACAGACACAAGAGGTCACAATTGGAAGTTGAAGACTCAGATGAATCTAAGGGATGTTAGGAAGTATTTCTTCAGTCATAGAGTAGTCAGGCCATTGAATAGCCTAGAAAGTGACGTAGTGGAGGCGGGAACCATACATAGTTTTAAGGCGAGGTATAATAGAGCTCATGGGGCAAGGAGAGAGAGGACCTAGTAGCAATCAGCGAAGAGGCAGGGCCAGGAGCTGTGAGTCGACCCCTGCAACCACAAATAGGTGAGTACAAATAGGTGAGTACCAGAATACATGAAGGTAGGGTCCACACACCTTCAGGGTCACCAGAATACATGAAGGTAGGGTTAAGATTAGATAAGATAAGATTTCGTTCGGATTTTTAACCCCGGAGGGTTAGCCACCCAGGATAACCCAAGAAAGTCAGTGCGTCATCGAGGACTGTCTAACTTATTTTCATTGGGGTCCTTAATCTTGTCCCCCAGGATGCGACCCACACCAGTCGACTAACACCCAGGTACCTATTTGCTGCTAGGTGAACAGGACAACAGGTGTAAGGAAACGTGTCGAAATGTTTCCACCCGCCGGGAATCGAACCCGGGCCCTCTGTGTGCGAAGCAGGAGCTTTAGCCACCAGGCCACCGGGCCACCTTCATGGCCAACAGAATACATGAAGGTAGGGTCCACACACCTTCTGGGCTACAGATGAGCTAGAGAGAGGAGACAGCGGAGAAGAAAGCGATTACATAGCGGGAACGCTTCACACTTGAGGTCCCAAAGTGGTAATTGCAGTGATGTATAACCCACCACAGAACAGCAGGAGGCCAAGGCAATAGTATGATTAGAGGAACAGTTAGTTTAATATCTTTATTATGCACCCCATACCCATCCTGTGGGCGGTAGTCACCCCATACCCATCCTGTGGGCGGTAGTCAAAAGATTACAAAGGTACATAATGGGTCCAGGGACTGGACCCCAAAGTTATGATAGCTGAACTAGTTACAAAGGTAATGAACTCCAGGTAGATCTGGTCACAATCATGACCAAGTTACAGAGGTAATGAATCAGTCTCACTCCTATACATGGTTACAGTCATGAACAAATTACAAAGTAATGAGCCACTGATACGTCCACACCTGGTCACAATTGTAATGAGTTATAAATACAAATATTAAGTGTATCATACACCCACACGAGCGCACGCGCACACACATACACATACGAGGGCGCACGCACAGACACATGCACATGAGCGTACTAATATATGAATACACACAAGCATGCACACCCACACACACACACACACACACACACACACACACACACACACACACACACACACACACACACACACACACACACACACACACACACACACACACACACACACACACACACACACACACACACACACACACACACACACACACACACACACACACATACACACACACTCACACACGTGGTAATGCATTATTTATAGCTAGCAAAGTCAGGGTATTTCTCCAGAATGGTCTGTAATATACCACTGTGGATAAAATACTTTAAGAGCAATAGAGCGATGGTTGACACACTGGCTGCAGTGGCCAGAAGAGCTCATGCATGCAGGGCAAAGCTCCTGATCATGGGTGACTTTAACCACAAGGAAATCGATTGGGAGAACTTGGAGCCACATGGGGTTCAAGGTACATAGAGGGCTAAGACGATGGAGGTGGTACTGCAAAACTTCATATACCAACACGTAAGGCACACTACAAGAGAGAGAGGAGAGGATAAACCAGCAAGACTGGACCTAGTATTCACCATGAGTAGTGCAGATATTGAGGACATCACATATGAAACACCCCGGTGGCCTGGTTGCTAAAGCTCCCGCTTCACACACAGCGGGCCCGGGTTCGATTCTCGGCGGGTGGAAACATTTAGACACGTTTCCTTACACCTGTTGTCCTGTTCACCTAGCAGCAAATAGGTACCTGGGTGTTAGTCGACTGGTGCGGGTCGCATCCTGGGGGACAAGATTAAGGACCCCAATGGAAATAAGTTACACAGTCCTCGATGACGCACTGACTTTCTTGGGTTATCCTGGGTGGCTAACCCTCCGGGGTTAAAAATCTGAAGGAAATCTCTTATTCTCTTGGGGCCAGCGATCATGTGGTTTTAAGCTTCGAATACACGGTAGAGCTACAAGTGGAGGGGGGAGCAGGAGGGCCAGGGCGAATGAAGCCAAACTACAAGAAAGGGGACTACACGGCAATGAGGAACTTCGTGAACGGGGTTCAGTGGGACAGAGAACTGGCAGGGAAGAGAGTTGATGAGATGATGGAATATGTAACAACAGTGTGCGAGGAGGCTGAGGAAAGGTTTGTACCCAAGGGTAACAGGAATAATGAAAAAGCCAGGATGAGCCCATGGTTTACCCAAAGGTGCAGGGAGGCAACAACCAAGTGTGCTAGGGAATGGAAGAAATATAGAATTCAAAGGGCCCAGGAGAATAAGGAGAGCAGTCATAGAGCCATAAATGAATATACACAGATAAGGAGGGAGGCCCAACGACAGTATGAAAACGACATAGCAGTGAAAGCCAGAGCTGACCCGAAGCTGTTATACAGCCACATCAGGAGGAAAACAACAGTCAAGGACCAGGTAATCAGGCTAAGAAAGGAAGGAGGAGAGACAACAAGAAATAACCATGAAGTATGTGAGGAACTCAACAAGAGATTCAAAGAAGTGTTCACAGAGGAGACAGAAGGGGCTCCAGAAAGACGGAGAGATGGGGTACACCACCAAGTGCTGGACACAGTACACACAACCGTGGAAGAAGTGAAGAGGCTTCTGAGTGAGCTAGATACCTCAAAGGCAATGGGGCCAGATAACACCTCTCCATGGGTCCTGAGAGAGGGAGCAGAGGCACTATGTGTACCCCTAACAACAATATTCAATACATCTATCGAAACAGGGAGATTGCCAGAGGCATGGAAGACAGCAAATGTAGTCCCAATCTTTAAAAAAGGAGACAGACATAAAGCACTAAACTACAGACCAGTGTCACTGACATGTATAGTATGCAAAGTCATGGAGAAGATTATCAGAAGAGTGGTGGAACACCTAGAAAGGAATGATCTCATCAACAGCAGCCAACATGGTTTCAGGGACGGGAAATCCTGTGTCACAAACCTACTGGAGTTCCATGGCATGGTGACAGCAGTTTCTTGGAATGCAAGAAGGCGTTTGACGCAGTTCCACACAAGAGATTAGTGCAAAAACTGGAGGATCAAGCAGGGATAACAGGGAAAGCACTACGATGGATCAGGGAACACTTGTCAGGAAGACAGCAGCGAGTCATGGTACGTGGTGAGGTGTCAGAGTGGGTGCCTGTAACCAGCGGGGTCCCACAGGGGTCAGTCTTAGGACCAGTGCTGTTTCTGGTATTTGTGAACGACATGACGGAAGGAATAGACTCCGAGGTGTCCCTGTTTGCAGATGACGTGAAGTTGATGAGAAGAATTAATTCGATTGAAGACCAGGCAAAACTACAAAGGGATCTGGACAGGCTGCAGACCTGGTCCAGCAATTGGCTCCTGGAGTTCAACCCCACCAAGCGCAAAGTCATGAAGACTCTGAAAACTCTAAGAAAACTCTAGAAAACTCTAGAACTGCAGACACATTCATCACTTTCAAAACTACAGTTAGAAAACATCTTATCTTTCTGATCCACCCCGACAACTAACTACATGATAACCACCTGGTGGTTCACAATTACACTCACTCACCCACTGACTATAAACCCAGAAATATTAATCTTAATCTTAAAATAATAAATCCTAACTAGTCATAAGTTTGCCTATGATACTCCAATATAGACACTTCGTATTGTGCCAAAACAAAAACATCCACATTGCTAAACTCACAAATTATGATGTAGTCACTTAGCCTTAATACCATAATCTGTAAGGATTTAATGTTAAGAATTAATCTAAGTCTGCTTGAAATTCCTAGCCATGCTAGGTGTCCTAGTTGCCCCCTCTGTAATTAGTATTTTATAACATGTAAACCACACAGTATCCAAAACCTGTAAACCCCACATTGTAACCCTTATAGAGAATAAACTTGAATTGAATTGAATTGGGGAAGGGCAAGGAAGACCGCAGACAGAGTACAGTCTAGGGGGCCAGAGACTACAAACCTCACTCAAGGAAAAAGATCTTGGGGTGAGTATAACACCAGGCACATCTCCTGAAGCGCACATCAACCAAATAACTGCTGCAGCATATGGGCGTCTAGCAAACCTCAGAACAGCATTCCAACATCTTAATAAGGAATCGTTCAGGACCCTGTACACCGTGTACGTTAGGTCTATATTGGAGTATGCGGCACCAGTTTGGAACCCATACCTAGCCAAGCACGTAAAGAAACTAGAGAAAGTGCAGAGGTTTGCAACAAGACTAGTCCCAGAGCTAAGGGGTATGTCCTATGAGGAGAGGTTAAGGGAAATCGACCTGACGACACTGGAGGACAGGAGAGATAGGGGGGGGACATGATAACAACATACAAAATACTGAGAGGAATTGACAAGTGGACAAAGACAGGATGTTCCAGAGATTGGACACAGTAACAAGGGGACACAGTTGGAAGTTGAAGACACAGATGAATCACAGAGATGATAGGAAGTATTTATTCAGTCACAGAGTAGTCAGTAAGTGGAATAGTTTGGGAAGCAATGTAGTGGTGGCAGGATCCATACATAGCTTTAAGCAGAGATATGATAAAGCTCACGGTTCAGGGAGAGTGACCTAGTAGCGACCAGTGAAGAGGCGGGGCCAGGAGCTAGGACTCGATCCCTGCAAC
The DNA here is from genome assembly GCF_038502225.1 of Cherax quadricarinatus. Classification (NCBI taxonomy): domain Eukaryota; kingdom Metazoa; phylum Arthropoda; class Malacostraca; order Decapoda; family Parastacidae; genus Cherax; species Cherax quadricarinatus. The sequence continues at coordinate 31,702,269 of NC_091339.1, read as the reverse complement.
CTCAACTAGGTGAGAACTAGGTGAGTATAGAATACATGAATTCCTGAATTTCAGCACCCATATCCAACACATATGAAAAAAAAAAAGTATCCAAAACAGTTGGGATCCTCTCAAAGATACGATACTACGTGCCGCAAAATGCCCTTCTCACACTATACCATTCACTCATTTATCCATACCTCACTATGCTATTTGTGCTTGGGGATCACCTGCAGCAATACACCTAAAGCCAATAATAACCCAACAAAAAACCGCAGTAAGAATAATCACTAAATCCCATCCCTGGCAACACCCCCCCAACTATTCATAGATCTAAACTTACTCCCTGTTCATAGCATCCACACTTACTACTGTGCAATCTACATATACAGGACCTTAAATTCCAATATTAGCCTTGACCTAAAATGCTTTCATGATAGTTGTGACAGGACCCACGAGCATAACACCAGACACAAACATCTCTATGACATTCCCCGTGTCCTACTAAACCTTTACAAAAGTTCAATGTATGTCAAAGGCCCTAAAATCTGGAACACCCTACCTGAAAACTCAAGAACTGCAGACATCAAAACTACCATTACAAAACATCTTATCTCCCTGATACACCCCATCAACTAACTACATAAAAACCACCTGGTGATTCACACCTGCACTCACTCACTCACCCATATGACTGTAAGCACAAAAAAACGTATTTTAATCTTAAAATAATGATTCCTAACTAGTCACAAGTTTGCCTGTGATACTCCAATATAGAAACTATGTATTGTGCAAAAACAAAAGCATTCACATTTGCTAAACTCACAAACTAGAATTTAGTCACTTAGTATTTAGTCAACTTAATCCACAATTTTTAATAATTTAGGGTTAAGAATTAATCTAAGTTTGCCCGAAATGCCTAGCTATGCTAGGTGTTCTAGTGGCCCTCTCTGTAATTAGTATTTTATTACATGTAAACCACACAATAACCAAAATCTGTAAACCCCGCATTGTAATCCTTATAGAGAATAAACATTGATTTGATTTGATTTGATTTGATTTGATGAAGGTATGGGCCACACACCTTCAGGGCCACCACAATACATGAAGGGAGGGTCCATACGCCTTCAGGAGCACCAGAAGACATGAAGGTAGGGTCCACACACCTTCAGGGCGACCAGAAGACATGAAGGAAGAGTCCACACACCTTCAGGGCCACCAGAATACATGAAGTTAGGGTCCACACATATTCAGGGCTACCAGAATACGAGAAGGAAGAGTCCACACACCATCAGGGCCACCAGAATACATGAAGGTATGGTTCACACACCTTCAAGGCCACCAGAATACATGAAGGTAGGGTCAACACACCTTCAAAGCCACCAGAATACAAGAAGGTAGGGTCCACACACCGTCAGGGGCACCAAAATACACGAAGGTAGGGTCCACACACCATCAGGGCCACCAGAATACATGAAGGTAGGGTTTACATACCTTCAAGGCCACCAGAATACATGAAGGTAGGGTCCACACACCATCAGGGCCACCAGAATACATGAAGGTACGGTTCACACACCTTCAAGGCCACCAGAATACATGAAAGTACGGTCAAACCACAATCAGGGCCACCAGAATACATGAAGGTAGGGTTCACACACCTTCAAGGCCACCAGAATACATGAAGGTAGGGTCCACACACCTTCAGGGCCACCACAATACATGAAGGGAGGGTCCATACGCATTCAGGGCCACCAGAAGACATGAAGGTAGGGTCCACACACCATCAGAGCCACCAGAATACAGGAAGGTAGGGTCCACACACCATCAGGGCCACCAGAATACATGAAGGTAGGGTCCACACACCATCAGGGCCTCCAGAATACATGAAGGTAAGGTTCACACACCTTCAAGAACAACAGAATACATGAAGGTAGGGTCCACACACCTTCAGGGCGACAAGAAGACATGAAAGTAGGGTCCACACACCTTCAGGGCCACCAGAATACGAGAAGGAAGAGTCCACACACCATCAGGGCCACAATAATACATGAAGGTAGGGTCCACTCACATTCAAAGCCACCAAAATACATGAAGGTAGGGTCCAAACACCGTCAGGGGCACCAGAATACATGAAGGTAAGGTCCACATTCCATCAGGGCCACCAGAATACATGAAGGCAGGGTTTACACACCTTCAAGGCAACCAGAATACATGAAGGTAGGGACACACACCATCAGGGCCACCAGAATACATGAAGGTACGGTTCACACACCTTCAAGGCCACCAGAATACATGAAAGTATGGTCAAACCACAATCAGGGCCACCAGAATACATGAAGGTAGGGTTCACACACCTTCAAGGCCACCAGAATACATGAAGGTAGGGTCCACACACCTTCGAAGCCACCAGAAAACATGAAGGTAGGGTCCACACACCATCAGGGCGACCAGAATACATGAAGGTAGGGTCCACACACCATCAGGGCCACCAGAATACATGAAGGTAGGGTTTACACACCTTCAAGGCCACCAGAATACATGAAAGTAGGGTCAAACCACAATCAGGCCCACCAGAATACATGAAGGTAGGGTTCACACACCTTCAAGGCCACAAGAATACATGAAGGTAGGGACCAAACACCATCAGGGCCACCAGAATACATGAAGGTAGGGTCCACACACCATCAGGGCCACCAGAATACATGAAGGTAGGGTCCACACACCAACAGGGCCACCAGAATACATAAAGGTAGGGTCCACACACCATCAGGGCCACCAGAATACATGAAGGTAGGGTCCACACACCATCATGGCCACCAGAATACATGAAGGTAGGGTCCACACACCATCAGGGCCACCAGAATACATGAAGGTAGAGTCCACACACCATAAGGGCCACCAGAATACATGAAGGTAGGGACCAAACACCATCAGGGCCACCAGAATACATGAAGGTAGGGTCCACACATTATCAGGGCCACCAGAATTCATGACGGTAGGAACTACACACCAACAGGGCCACCAGAATACATGAAGGAAGGGACCAAACACCTTCAAGGTCACCAGAATGCATGAAGGTAGGGTCCAAACACCAACAGGGCCACCAGAATACATGAAGGTAGGGTCCACACACCAACAGGGCCACCAGAATACATGAAGGTAGGGACCAAACACCTTGAAGGCCACCAGAATACATGAAGGTAGGGTCCACACACCATCAGGGCCAGCACAATACATGAAGGTAGGTCCACACACCATCAGGGCCACCAGAATACATGAAGGTAGGGTACACACACCATCAGGACCACCAGAATACATGACGGTAGGGTTCACACACCTTCAAGGCCACCAGAATACATAAAGGTAGAGTTCACACACCTTCAAGGTCACCAGAATACATGAAGGTACGGTCCACACACCATCAGGGCCACCAGAATACATGAAGGTAGGGTGCACACACCATCAGGGCCATCAGAATACATGAAGGTAGAGTCCACACACCATCATGGCCACCAGAGTACATGAAGGTAGGGACCAAACACCATCAGGGCCATCAGAATACATGAAGGTAGGGTTGACACACCATCAGGGCCACCAGAATACATGAGGGGAGGGTCCACACACCATCAGGGCCACCAGAATACATGAAGGTATGGTCCACACACCATCAGGGCCACCAGAATGCATGAAGGTAGAGTCCACACACCATCAGGGCCAGCAGAATACATGAAGGTAGGGACCGAACACCATCAGGGCCACCAGAATACATAAAGGTAGGGTCCACACACCATCAGGGCCACCAGAATACATGAAGGTAGGGACCAAACACCTTCAAGGCCACCAGAATACATGAAGGTAGGGTACACACACCTTCAGGGCCACCAGAATACATGATGGTAGGGTCCACACACCATCAGGGCCACCAGAATACAGGAAGGTAGGGTTCACACACCTTCAGGGCGACCAGAATAAAAGAAGGTAGGGTCCACACACCATCAGGGCCACCAGAATACATGAAGGTAGGGTTTGCACACCTTCAAGGCCACCATAATACATGAAGGTAGGGTCAACACACCATCAGGGCCACCAGAATACATGAAGGTAGGGTTCACACACCTTCAGGGCCACCGGAATACATTAAGTTAGGGTACACACACCATCAGGGCCACCAGAATACATGAAGGTAGGGTCCACACGCCTTCAGGGCCACCAGAATACATGAAGGTAGGGTTCACACACCTTCAAGGCCACCAGAATATATGAAGGTTGGGTCCACACACCATCAGGGCCACAAGAATACATGAAGGTAGGGTACACACACTCTCAGAGCCACCAGAATGCATGAAGGTTGGGTCCACACACCATCAGGGCCACCAGAATACATGAAGGTAGGGTTCACACACCTTCAAGGCCACCAGAATACATGAAGGTAGGGTTCACACACTCTCAGGGCCACCAGAATGCATTGAAGGTGGGGTCCACACACCATCAGGGCCACCAGAATACATGAAGGTAGGGTTCACACACCATCAGGGCCACCAGAATACATGAAGGTAGGGTTCACACACCTTCAAGGCCACCAGAATACATGAAGGTAGGGTTCACACACTCTCAGAGCCACCAGAATGCATTGAAGGTGGGGTCCACACACCATCAGGGCCACCAGAATACAGGAAGGTAGGGTTCACACACCTTCAGGGCCACCTCAGGGCCACCAGAATAATTGAAGGTAGGGTTCGCACACCTTCAAGGCCACCATAATACATGAAGGTAGGGTCAACACAACATCAGGGCCACCAGAATACATGAAGGTAGGGTTCACACACCTTCAGGGCCACCGGAATACATTAAGTTAGGGTACACACACCATCAGGGCCACCAGAATACATGACGGTACGGTCCACACACCATCAGGGCCACCAGAATACATGAAGGTAGGGTGCACACACCATCAGGGACACCAGAATACTTGAAGGTAGAGTCCACACACCCTCAGGGCCACCAGAGTACATGAAGGAAGGGACCAAACACCATCAGGGCCACCAGAATACATGAAGGTAGGGTCCACACACCATCAGGGCCACCAGAATACATAAAGGTAGGGTCCACACACAATCAGGGCCACCAGAATACCTGAAGGTATGGTCCACACATTATCAGGGCCACCAGAATACATGAAGGTAGAGTCCACACACCATCAGGGCCACCAGAATACATGAAGGAAGGGACCAAACACCATCAGGGCCACCAAAATACATGAAGGTAGGGTCCACACACCATCAGGGCCACCAGAATACATGAAGGTAGGGACGAAACACCTTCAAGGCCACCAGAATACATGAAGGTAGGGTCAACACACCATCAGGGCCACCAGAATACATGAAGGTAGGGTCCACACATCATCAGGGCCACCAGAACACATGAAGGTAGGGTTCACACACCATCAGGGCCACCAGAACACATGAAGGTAGGGTCTACACACCATCAGGGTCACCAGAACACATCAAGGTAGGGTTCACACACCATCAGGGCCACAAGCACACATTAAGGTAGGGTTCACACACCATCAGGGCCACCAGAACACATGAAGGTAGGGTCCACACACCATCAGGGCCACCGGAATACATTAAGTTAGGGTACACACACCATCAGGGCCACCAGAATACATGAAGGTAAGGTTCACACCTTCAAGACCAACAGAATACATAAAGGTAGGGTCCACACACCTTCAGGGCGACCAGAAGACTTGAAAGTAGGGTCCACACACCTTCAGGGCCACCAGAATACGAGAAGGAAGAGTCCACACACTATCAGGGCCACAATAATACATGAAGGTATGGTTCACACACCTTCAAGGCCACCAGAATACTTGAAGGTAGGGTCCACACACCTTCAAAGCCACCAGAATACATGAAGGTAGGGTCCAAACACCGTCAGGGGCACCAGAATACATGAAGATAAGATCCACATACCATCAGGGCCACCAGAAGACATGAAGGTAGGGTTTACACACCTTCAAGGCCACCAGAATACATGAAGGTAGGGTCCACACACCATCAGGGCCACCAGAATACATGAAGGTACGGTTCACACACCTTCAAGGCCACCAGAATACATGAAAGTACGGTCAAACCACAATCAGGGCCACCAGAATACATGAAGGTAGGGTTCACACACCTTCAAGGCCACCAGAATACATGAAGGTATGGTCCACACACCTTCAGGGGCACCAGAAGACATGAAGGTAGGGTCCACACACCTTCGAAGCCACCAGAAAACATGAAGGTAGGGTCCACACACCATCAGGGCCACCAGAGTACATGAAGGTAGGGTTCACACACCATCAGGGCCACCAGAATACATGAAGGTAGGGTTTACACACCTTCAAGGCCACCAGAATACATGAAAGTAGGGTCAAACCACAATCAGGGCCACCAGAATACATGAAGGTAGGGTTCACACACCTTCAAGGCCACAAGAATACATGAAGGTAGGGACCAAACACCATCAGGGCCACCAGAATACATGAAGGTAGGGTCCACACACCATCAGGGCCACCAGAATACATGAAGGTAGGGTCCACACACCAACAGGGCCACAAGAATACATGAAGGTAGGGACCAAACACCTTCAAGGCCACCAGAATACATGAAGGTAGGGTCCACACACCATCAGGGCCACCAGAATAAAGGAAGGTAAGGTCCACACACCATCAGGGCCACCAGAATACATGAAGGTAGGGTCCACACACCATCTGGGCCACCAGAATACATGAAGGTAAGGTTCACACACCTTCAAGACCACCAGAATACAGGAAGGTAGGGTCCACACACCTTCAGGGCGACCAGAAGATATGAAGGTAGGGTCCACACACCTTCAGGGCCACCAGAATACATGAAGGTATGGTCCACACACATTCAGGGCCACCGGAATACGAGAAGGAAGAGTCCACACACCATCAGGGCCACCAGAATACATGAAGGTATGGTTCACACACCTTCAAGGCCACCAGAATACATGAAGGTAGAGTCCACACACCGTCAGGGGCACCAAAATACACGAAGGTAGGGTCCACACACCATCAGGGCCACCAGAATACATGAAGGTAGGGTTTACACACCTTCAAGGCCACCAGAATGCATGAAGGTAGGGTCCACACAGCATCAGGGCCACCAGAATACATGAAGGTACGGTTCACACACCTTCAAGGCCACCAGAATACATGAAAGTACGGTCAAACCACAATCAGGGCCACCAGAGTACATGAAGGTAGGGTTCACACACCTTCAAGGCCACCAGAATACATGAAGGTAGGGTCCGCACACCTTCAGGGCCACCACAATACATGAAGGGAGGGTCCATATGCATTCAAGGCCACCAGAAGACATGAAGGTAAGGTCCACACACCTTCAGAACCACCAGAATACAGGAAGGTAGGGTCCACACACCATCAGGGCCACCAGAATACATGAAGGTAGGGTCCACACACCATCACAGCCACCAGAATACATGAAGGTAAGGTTCACACACCTTCAAGACCACCAAAATACATGAAGGTAGGGTCCACACACCTTCAGGGCGACCAGAAGACATGAAAGTAGGGTCCACACACCTTCAGGGCCACCAGAATACGAGAAGGAAGAGTCCACACACCATCAGGGCCACCAGAATACATTAAGGTATGGTTCACACACCTTCAAGGCCACCAGAATACTTGAAGGTAGGGTCCACACACCTTCAAAGCCACCAGAATACATGAAGGTTAGGTCCACACACCATCAGGGCCACCAGAATACATGAAGGTAGGGTTTACACACCTTCAAGGCCACCAGAATACATGAAGGTAGGGTCCACACACCATCAGGGCCACCAGAATACATGAAGGTACGGTTCACACACCTTCAAGGCCACCAGAATTCATGAAAGTACGGTCAAACCACAATCAGGGCCACCAGAATACATGAAGGTAGGGTTCACACACCTTCAAGGCCACCAGAATACATGAAGATAGGGTCCACACACCTTCAGGGGCACAAGAAGACATGAAGGTAGGGTCCATACAACTTCGAAGCCACCAGAAAACATGTAGGTAGGGTCCACACACCATCAGGACCAGCAGAATACATGAAGGTAAGGTTTACACACCTTCAAGGCCACCAGAATACATGAAAGTAGGGTCAAACCCCAATCAGGGCCACCAGAATACATGAAGGTAGGGTTCACACACCTTCAAGGCCACAAGAATACATGAAGGTAGGGACCAAAGACCATCAGGGCCACCAGAATACATGAAGGTAGGGTCCACACACCAACTGGGCCACGAGAATACATGAAGGTAGGGACCAAACACCTTCAAGGCCACCAGAATACATGAAGGTAGGGTCCACACACAATCAGGGCCACCAGAATATATGAATGTAGGGTCCACACACCATCAGGGCCTCCAGAATACATGAAGGTAGGGTCCACACACCATCAGGGCCACCAGAATACATGAACGTAGGGTCCACACACCATCACGGCCACCAGAAGACATGAAGGTAGAGTCCACACACCATCAGGGCCTCCAGAATACATGAAAGTACGGTTCACGCACCTTCTAGGCCACCAGAATACATGAAAGTAGGGTCAAACCACAATCAGGGCCACCAGAATACATGAAGGTAGGGTTCGCACACTTTCAAGGCCACCAGAATACATGAAGGTAGGGTCCACACACCTTCAAAGCCACCAAAAAACATGAAGGTTGGGTCCACACACCATCAGGGCCACCAGAATACTTGAAGGTAGGGTCCACACACCATCAGGGCCACCAGAAAACATTAAGGTAGGGTTCACACACATTCAAGGCCTCCAGAATACATGAGTGTAGGGTCCACACACCATCAGGGAAACCAGAATACATGAAGGTAGGGACCAAACACCATCAGAGCGACCAGAATACATGAAGGTAGGGTCCACACACCATCAGGGCCACCAGAATACATGAAGGTAGGGTCCACACACCAACAGGGCCACCAGAATACATGAAGGTAGGGACCAAACACCTTCAAGGCCACCAGAATACATGAAGGTAGGGTCCACACACCAACAGGGCCACCAGAATACATAAAGGTAGGGTCCACACACCATCAGGGCCACCAGAACACATGAAGGTAGGGTCCACACACCATCATGGCCACCAGAATACATGAAGGTAGGGTCCACACACCATCAGGGCCACCAGAATACATGAAGGTAGAGTCCACACACCATAAGGGCCACCAGAATACATGAAGGTAGGGACCAAACACCATCAGGGCCACCAGAATACATGAAGGTAGGGTCCACACATCATCAGGGCCACCAGAATTCATGACGGTAGGAACCACACACCAACAGGGCCACCAGAATACATGAAGGAAGGGACCAAACAGCTTCAAGGCCACCAGAATGCATGAAGGTAGGGTCCAAACACCATCAGGGCCACCAGAATACATGAAGGTAGGGTCCACACACCAACATGGCCACCAGAATACATGAAGGTAGGGACCAAACACCTTGAAGGCCACCAGAATACATGAAGGTAGGGTCCACACACCATCAGGGCCAGCAGAATACATGAAGGTAGGTCCACACACCATCAGGGCCACCAGAATACATGAAGGTAGGGTACACACACCATCAGGACCACCAGAATACATGATGGTAGGGTTCACACACCTTCAAGGCCACCAGAATACATAAAGGTAGAGTTCACACACCTTCAAGGTCACCAGAATACATGAAGGTACGGTCCACACACTATCAGGGCCACCAGAATACATGAAGGTAGGGTGCACACACCATCAGGGCCATCAGAATACATGAAGGTAGAGTCCACACACCATCAGGGCCAACAGAGTACATGAAGGTAGGGACCAAACACCATCAGGGCCACCGGAATACATGAAGGTAGGGTCGACACACCATCAGGGCCAGCAGAATACATGAGGGGAGGGTCCACACACCATCAGGGCCACCAGAATACATGAAGGTATGGTCCACACACCATCAGGGCCACCAGAATACATGAAGGTAGAGTCCACACACCATCAGGGCCAGCAGAATACATGAAGGTAGGGACCGAACACCATCAGGGCCACCAGAATACATAAAGGTAGGGTCCACACACCATCAGGGCCACCAGAATACATGAAGGTAGGGACCAAACACCTTCAAGGCCACCAGAATACATGAAGGTAGGGTACACACACCTTCAGGGCCACCAGAATACATGATGGTAGGGTCCACACACCATCAGGGCCACCAGAATACAGGAAGGTAGGGTTCACACACCTTCAGGGCCACCACAATAAATGAAGATAAGGTCCACAGACCATCAGGGCCACCAGAATACATGAAGGTAGGGTTCGCACACCTTCAAAGCCACCATAATACATGAAGGTAGGGTCAACACACCATCAGGGCCACCAGAATACATGAAGGTAGGGTTCACACACCTTCAGGGCCACCGGAATACATTAAGTTAGGGTACACACACCATCAGGGCCACCAGAATACATGAAGGTAGGGTCCACACGCCTTCAGGGCCACCAGAATACATGAAGGTAGGGTTCACACACCTTCAAGGCCACCAGAATATATGAAGGTAGGGTCCACACACCATCAGGGCCACAAGAATACATGAAGGTAGGGTACACACACTCTCAGAGCCACCAGAATGCATGAAGGTTGGGTCCACACACCATCAGGGCAACCAGAATACATGAAGGTAGGGTTCACACACCTTCAAGGCCACCAGAATACATGAAGGTAGGGTTCACACACTCTCAGGGCCACCAGAATGCATTGAAGGTGGGGTCCACACACCTTCATGGCCACCACAATACAGACACAGTATGGTGGCCCGGTGGCCTGGTGGCTAAAGCTCCCGCTTCACACATGGAGGGCCCGGGTTCGATTCCTGGCGGGTGGAAACATTTCGACACGTTTCCTTACACTTGTTGTCCTGTTCACCTAGCAACAAATAGGTACCTGGGTGTTAGTCGACTGGGGTGGGTCGCATCCTGGGGGACAAGATTAAGGACCATAATGGACATAAGTTAGACAATCCTCGATGATGCACTGACTTTCTTGGGTTATCCTGGGTGGCTAACCCTCCGAGGTTAAAAATCCGAGCGAAATCTTATCTTATCTCTAACGTAGGGTCCACACACCATCAGCGACACCAGAACACATGAAGGTAGGGTCCACACACCATCAGGGCCACCAGAACACATGATGATAGGGTCCACACACTATCAGGGCCACCAGAACACATGAAGGTAGGGTCCACACACCATCAGGGCCACCAGAACATATGAAGGTAGGGTCCACACACCATCAGGGCCACCAGAACATATGAAGGTAGGGTCCACACACCATCAGGGCCACCAGAACACATGAAGGTAGGGTCCACACACCATCAGGGCCACCAGAACACATGAAGGTAGGGTCCACACACCATCAGGGCCACCAGAATACATGAAGGTAAGGTTCACACACCTTCAAGACCACCAGAATACAGGAAGGTAGGGTCCACACACCTTCAGGGCGACCAGAAGACATGAAGGTAGAGTCCACACACCTTCAGGGCCACCAGAATACATGAAGGTAGGGTCCACACACATTCAGGGCCACCAGAATACGAGAAGGAAGAGTCCACACACCATCAGGGCCACCAGAATACAAGAAGGTATGGTTCACACACCTTCAAGGCCACCAGAATACATGAAGGTAGGGACCACACACCTTCAAAGCCACCAGAATACATGAAGGTAGTTTTCACACACCGTCAGGGGCACCAAAATACACGAAGGTAGGGTCCACACACCATCAGGGCCACCAGAATACATGAAGGTAGGGTTTACACACCTTCAAGGCCACCAGAATACATGAAGGTAGGGTCCACACAGCATCAGGGCCACCAGAATACATGAAGGTACGGTTCACACACCTTCAAGGCCACCAGAATACATGAAAGTACGGTGAAACCACAATCAGGGCCTCCAGAGTACATGAAGGTAGGGTTCACACACCTTCAAGGCCACCAGAATACATGAAGGTAGGGTCCACACACCTTCAGGGCCACCACAATACATGAAGGGAGGGTCCATACGCATTCAAGGCCACCAGAAGACATGAAGGTAAGGTCCACACACCTTCAGAGCCACCAGAATACAGGAAGGTAGGGTCCACACACCATCAGGGCCACCAGAATACATGAAGGTAGGGTCCACACACCATCACAGCCACCTGAATACATGAAGGTAAGGTTCACACACCTTCAAGACCACCAAAATACATGAAGGTAGGGTCCACACACCTTCAGGGCGACCAGAAGACATGAAAGTAGGGTCCACACACCTTCAGGGCCACCAGAATACGAGAAGGAAGAGTCCACACACCATCAGGGCCACCAGAATACATGAAGGTATGGTTCACACACCTTCAAGGCCACCAGAATACTTGAAGGTAGGGTCCACACACCTTCAAAGCCACCAGAATACATGAAGGTAAGGTCCACACACCATCAGGGCCACCAGAATACATGAAGGTAGGGTTTACACACCTTCAAGGCCACCAGAATACATGAAGGGAGGGTCCACACACCATCAGGGCCACCAGAATACGTGAAGGTACGGTTCACACACCTTCAAGGCCACCAGAATTCATGAAAGTACGGTCAAACCACAATCAGGGCCACCAGAATACATGAAGGTAGGGTTCACACACCTTCAAGGCCACCAGAATACATGAAGATAGGGTCCACACACCTTCAGGGGCACAAGAAGACATGAAGGTAGGGTCCACACAACTTCGAAGCCACCAGAAAACATGTAGGTAGGGTCCACACACCATCAGGACCAGAAGAATACATGAAGGTAGGGTTTACACACCTTCAAGGCCACCAGAATACATGAAAGTAGGGTCAAACCACAATCAGGGCCACCTGAATACATGAAGGTAGGGTTTACACACCTTCAAGGCCACAAGAATACATGAAGGTAGGGACCAAAGTCCATCAGGGCCACCAGAATACATGAAGGTAGGGTCCACTCACCATCAGGGACACCAGAATACATGAAGGTAGGGTCCACACACCAACAGGGCCACGAGAATACATGAAGGTAGGGACCAAACACCTTCAAGGCCACCAGAATACATGAAGGTAGGGTCCACACACAATCAGGGCCACCAGAATACATGAATGTAGGGTCCACACACCATCAGGGCCACCAGAATACATGAAGGTAGGGTCCACACACCATCACGGCCACCAGAATACATGAAGGTAGAGTCCACACACCATCAGGGCCTCCAGAATACATGAAGGTATGGTTCACGCACCTTCTAGGCCACCAGAATACATGAAAGTAGGGTCAAACCACAATCAGGGCCACCAGAATACATGAAGGTAATGTTCGCACACCTTCAAGGCCACCAGAATACATGAAGGTAGGGTCCACACACCTTCAAAGCCACCAAAAAACATGAAGGTTGGGTCCACACACCATCAGGGCCACCAGAATACTTGAAGGTAGGGTCCACACACCATCAGGGCCACCAGAAAACATGACGGTAGGGTTCACACACATTCAAGGCCTCCAGAATACATGAAAGTAGGGTCCACACACCATCAGGGAAACCAGAATACATGAAGGTAGGGACCAAACACCATCAGGGCGACCAGAATACATGAAGGTAGGGTCCACACACCATCAGGGCCACCAGAATACATGAAGGTAGGGTCCACACACCAACAGGGCCACCAGAATACGTGAAGGTAGGGACCAAACACCTTCAAGGCCACCAGAATACATGAAGGTAGGGTCCACACACCAACAGGGCCACCAGAATACATAAAGGTAGGGTCCACACACCATCAGGGCCACCAGAATACATGAAGGTAGGGTCCACACACCATCAGGGCCACCAGAATACATGAAGGTAGGGTCCACACACCATCAGGGCCACCAGAATACATGAAGGTAGAGTCCACACACCATCAGGGCCACCAGAATACATGAAGGTAGGGACCAAACACCATCAGGGCCACCAGAATACATGAAGGTAGGGTCCACACATTATCAGGGCCACCAGAATTCATGACGGTATTAACCACACTCCAACAGGGCCACCAGAATACATGAAGGAAGGGACCAAACACCTTCAAGGCCACCAGAATGCATGAAGGTAGGGTCCAAACACCATCAGGGCCACCAGAATACATGAAGGTAGGGTCCACACACCAACAGGGCCACCAGAATACATGAAGGTAGGGACCAAACACCTTGAAGGCCACCAGAATACATGAAGGTAGGGTCCACACACCATCAGGGCCACCAGAATGCAGTGAAGGTAGGTCCACACACCATCAGGGCCACCAGAATACATGAAGGTAGGGTACACACACCATCAGGACCACCAGAATACATGACGGTAGGGTTCACACACCTTCAAGGCCACCAGAATACATAAAGGTAGAGTTCACACACCTTCAAGGTCACCAGAATACATGAAGGTACGGTCCACACACCATCAGGGCCACCAGAATACATGAAGGTAGGGTGCACACACCATCAGGGCCATCAGAATACATGAAGGTAGAGTCCACACACCATCAGGGCCACCAGAGTACATGAAGGTAGGGACAAAACACCATCAGGGCCACCAGAATACATGAAGGTAGGGTCCACACACCATTAGGGCCACCAGAATACATGAGGGGAGGGTCCACACACCATCAGGGCCACCAGAATACATGAAGGTATGGTCCACACACCATCAGGGCCACCAGAATACATGAAGGTAGAGTCCACACACCATCAGGGCCAGCAGAATACATGAAGGTAGGGACCAAACACCATCAGGGCCACCAGAATACATAAAGGTAGTGTCCACACACCATCAGGGCCACCAGAATACATGAAGGTAGGGACCAAACACCTTCAAGGCCACCAGAATACATGAAGGTAGGGTACACACACCTTCAGGGCCACCAGAATACATGATGGTAGGGTCCACACACCATTAGGGCCACCAGAATACAGGAAGGTAGGGTTCACACACCTTCAGGGCCACCAGAATTAATGAAGGTAGGGTCCACACACCATCAGGGCCACCAGAATACATGAAGGTAGGGTTCGCACACCTTCAAGGCCACCATAATACATGAAGGTAGGGTCAACACACCATCAGGGCCACCAGAATACATGAAGGTAGGGTTCACACACCTTCAGGGCCACTGGAATACATTAAGTTAGGGTACACACACCATCAGGGCCACCAGAATACTTGAAGGTAGGGTCCACACGCCTTCAGGGCCACCAGAATACATGAAGGTAGGGTTCACACACCTTCAAGGCCACCAGAATATATGAAGGTAGGGTCCACACACCATCAGGGCCACCAGAATACATGAAGGTAGGGTCCACACACCATCAGGGCCACCAGAACACATGAAGGTAATGTTCACTCACCATCAGGGCCTCCAGAACACATGAAGGTAGGGTTCACACACCATCAGGGCCACCAGAACACATGAAGGTAGGGTGCACACACCATCAGTGCCACCAGAACACATGAAGGTAGGGTTCACACACCATCAGGGCCACCAGAACACATGAAGGTAGGGTGCACACACCATCAGGGCCACCAGAACACATGAAGGTAGGGTTCACACACCATCAGGGCCACCAGAACACATGAAGGTAGGGTTCACACACCATCAGGGCCACCAGAACACATGAAGGTAGGGTTCACACACCATCAGGGCCACCAGAACACATGAAGGTAGGGTCCACTCACCATCAGGGCCACCAGAACACATGAAGGTAGGGTTCACACACCATCAGGGCCATCAGAACACGTGAAGGTAGGGTTCACACACCATCAGGGCCACCAGAACACATGAAGGTAGGGTCCACACACCATCAGGGTCACCAGAACACATGAAGGTAGGGTTCACACACCATCAGGGCCACCAGAACACATGAAGGTAGGGTTCACACACCATCAGGGCCACCAGAACACATGAATGTAGGGTCCACACACCATCAGGGCCACGAGAACACATGAAGGTAGGGCTCACACACCATCAGGGCCACCAGAACACATGAAGGTAGGGTTCACACACCATCAGGGCCACCAGAACACATGAAGGTAGGGTTCACACACCATCAGGGCCACGAGAACACATGAAGGTAGGGCTCACACACCATCAGGGCCACCAGAACACATGAAGTTAGGGTTCACACACCATCAGGGCCACCAGAACACATGAAGGTAGGGTCCACACACCATCAGGGCCACCAGAACTCATGAAGGTAGGGTTCACACACCATCAGGGCCACCAGAACACATGAAGGTTGGGTGCACACTGTTGCAACCCCTGAATGGGTTACAATGATTATTATGTATATATACCTGGAGTTTACCTGGAGAGAGTTCCGGGGGTCAACGCCCCCGCGGCCCGGTCTGAGACCAGGCCTCCTGGTGGATCAGAGCCTGATCAACCAGGCTGTTGCTGCTGGCTGCACGCAAACCAACATACGAGCCACAGCCCGGCTGATCCGGAACTGACTTTAGGTGCTTGTCCAGTGCCAGCTTGAAGACTGCCAGGGGTCTGTTGGTAATCCCCCTTATGTGTGCTGGGAGGCAGTTGAACAGTCTCGGGCCCCTGACACTTATTGTATGGTCTCTTAACGTGCTAGTGACACCCCTGCTTTTCATTGGGGGGATGGTGCATCGTCTGCCAAGTCTTTTGCTTTCGTAGTGGGTGATTTTCGTGTGCAAGTTCGGTACTAGTCCCTCTAGGATTTTCCAGGTGTATATAATCATGTATCTCTCCCTCCTGCGTTCCAGGGAATACAGGTTTAGGAACCTCAAGCGCTCCCAATAATTGAGGTGTTTTATCTCCGTTATGCGCGCCGTGAAAGTTCTCTGTACATTTTCTAGGTCGGCAATTTCACCTGCCTTGAAAGGTGCTGTTAGTGTGCAGCAATATTCCAGCCTAGATAGAACAAGTGACCTGAAGAGTGTCATCATGGGCTTGGCCTCCCTAGTTTTGAAGGTTCTCATTATCCATCCTGTCATTTTTCTAGCAGATGCGATTGATACAATGTTATGGTCCTTGAAGGTGAGATCCTCCGACATGATCACTCCCAGGTCTTTGACGTTGGTGTTTCGCTCTATTTTGTGGCCAGAATTTGTTTTGTACTCTGATGAAGATTTAATTTCCTCATGTTTACCATATCTGAGTAATTGAAATTTCTCATCGTTGAACTTCATATTGTTTTCTGCAGCCCACTGAAAGATTTGGTTGATGTCTGCCTGGAGCTTTGCAGTGTCTGCAATGGAAGACACTGTCATGCAGATTCGGGTGTCATCTGCAAAGGAAGACACGGTGCTGTGGCTGACATCCTTGTCTATGTCGGATATAAGGATGAGGAACAAGATGGGAGCGAGTACTGCGCCTTGTGGAACAGAGCTTTTCACCGTAGCTGCCTCGGACTTTACTCTGTTGACGACTACTCTCTGTGTTCTGTTAGTGAGGAAATTATAGATCCATCGACCGACTTTTCCTGTTATTCCTTTAGCACGCATTTTGTGCGCTATTACGCCATGGTCACACTTGTCGAAGGCTTTTGCAAAGTCTGTATATATTACATCTGCATTCTTTTTGTCTTCTAGTGCATTTAGGACCTTGTCGTAGTGGTCCAATAGTTGAGACAGACAGGAGCGACCTGTTCTAAACCCATGTTGCCCTGGGTTGTGTAACTGATGGGTTTCTAGATGCGTGGTGATCTTGCTTCTTAGGACCCTTTCAAAGATTTTTATGATATGGGATGTTAGTGCTATTGGTCTGTAGTTCTTTGCTGTTGCTTTACTGCCCCCTTTGTGGAGTGGGGCTATGTCTGTTGTTTTTAGTAACTGTGGGACGACCCCCGTGTCCATGCTCCCTCTCCATAGGATGGAAAAGGCTCGTGATAGAGGCTTCTTGCAGTTCTTGATGAACACAGAGTTCCATGAGTCTGGCCCTGGGGCAGAGTGCATGGGCATGTCATTTATCGCCTGTTCGAAGTCATTTGGCGTCAGGATAACATCGGATAGGCTTGTGTTAATCAAATTTTGTGGCTCTCTCATAAAAAATTCATTTTGATCTTCGACTCTCAGTCTGGTTAGCGGCTTGCTAAAAACTGAGTCATATTGGGACTTGAGTAGCTCACTCATTTCCTTGCTGTCATCTGTGTAGGACCCATCTTGTTTAAGTAGGGGCCCAATACTGGACGTTGTTCTCGATTTTGATTTGGCATAGGAGAAGAAATACTTTGGGTTTCTTTCGATTTCATTTATGGCTTTTAGTTCTTCCCGCGATTCCTGACTCCTAAAGGATTCTTTTAGCTTAAGTTCGATGCTTGCTATTTCTCTGACCAGTGTCTCCCTACGCATTTCAGATATATTGACCTCTTTTAGCCGCTCTGTTATTCTTTTCCGTCGCCTGTAAAGGGAGCGCCTGTCTCTTTCTGTTTTACATCTACTCCTCCTTTTTCTTAGAGGAATAAGCCTTGTGCATACATCGAGTGCCACCGAGTTAATCTGTTCTAGGCATAAGTTGGGGTCTGTGTTGCTTAGTATATCTTCCCAGCTTATATCGGTTAGGACTTGGTTTACTTGGTCCCACTTTATGTTTTTGTTATTGAAGTTGAATTTGGTGAATGCTCCCTCGTGACTAATCTCATTATGTCGGTCTGGGGCTCCGCGCATACATGACTGAACCTCAATTATGTTGTGATCTGAGTATATTGTTTTTGATATGGTGATATTTCTTATCAGATCATCATTGTTAGTGAAGATGAGGTCTAGTGTATTCTCCAGTCTAGTAGGCTCTATTATTTGCTGGTTTAAATTGAATTTTGTGCAGAGATTTAAAAGCTCGCGTGAGTGTGAGTTTTCATCAGAGCTGCCTCCTGGTGTTATTACTGCAACAATATTATTTGCTATATTCCTCCATTTTAGGTGCCTTAAGTTGAAATCCCCCAGGAGCAAGATGTTGGGTGCAGGAGCTGGAAGGTTTTCCAGACAGTGGTCAATTTTTAACAGCTGTTCCTGGAATTGCTGGGATGTTGCATCCGGAGGCTTGTAGACTATCACAATGACTAGGTTTTGGTTCTCGACCTTTACTGCTAAAACTTCCACTACATCATTTGAGGCATTTAGCAGTTCTGTGCAAACAAGTGACTCTGCAATGTACAGGCCAACCCCCATCCCTTTTGCCTGTTCACTCTGTCACATCTGTATAGGTTGTAACCTGGGATCCATATTTCGTTGTCCAAGTGATCCTTTATGTGGGTCTCAGTGAAAGCCGCGAACATTGCCTTTGCCTCTGCAAGCAGTCCACGGATGAAAGGTATTTTGTTGTTTGTTGCTGGCTTTAGACCCTGTATATTTGCAAAGAAGAATGTTATCGGACTGGTGGTATTGTTGGTACTGGGGGGGGATTTTTTTTCCGGCATTAGTATCTGTATCTGTTGGTTTGGAGTGGAGGCCATCGACTGTGGTTCCACTCCAGGAATGACTGGATTTGGTGTACGATTTCTGCCATTTCCTGCCAGTTTTTTTTCCTTCCTGGCACTAAAAAACCTCTCCCTCTTGAGTGGCTGTGGCTACCCAAGTTTTCCCATGGCCTGGATGTTTTGTATCTCTTTGTCCCCTTTAGATGGTATGCCTGGCAATTTAAGTTATAGCACAGTCTTTCCTGTACTGAAGAGGTACACAGTTCAGGGTGAAAAAGCTTACAGGAAGGGAGTTTGCGTTTTCCTGTTGTCATATGGGCATGGCATTTCCTAGGGTGGTCATAGTTGCACGTCCCATCTGTTTTTCCAGATTTCCCATGCCAGCAGATACCGAGTGCATAGTATGTGCACAGGCTTGGTTTCCGTTTGCCTTGGGTTTCTGTGACTGTATTCCCTGTTGGTGCATGTTTCCCTGTCTTACTTCTATCCTCCCTAGCACCAACAATGGAGCTCCCACCATTTGTTTTTGGTAATATATCCTCACTATTGCTAGTGGAGTCCTCTTGTTTGCTATTTCCTGCGGTATTTCTAGTTTGCAATATTGGTTTTATCTTATCTTTGACTACACTTGTTTCCCTACTATGGCTCCTGTCCCCTATGGGGTCATTTATATGTATTCCTTCCTGCGTATAATTCCCGACTACCTGGACAAAATCTCCAGCTTCACCATTACTGTCTCCCAGGACAGCATCTCCAGCTTCCCCATTACTGTCTCCCAGGACAGCATCTCCAGCTTCACCATTACTGTCTCCCAGGACAGCACCTCCAGCTTCACCATTACTGTCTCCCAGGACAGCACCTCCAGCTTCCCCATTACTGTCTCCCAGGACAGCACTATCAGCCCCCCATTTACTGACTACCAGGACATCATCTCCAGCCTTACAGTTTCTGACTACATGGCCAGTATCAAGGGCAGTACCATTCAGCCCGGACTTTTTATGTTCCCATCTGTTGTAGGAAGCTTCCAGGTTTTCTATGAAAGCAGCTTTGATGTTGACCTCTTTTAATACCCTTGTGATTTTAGTCCACAGATTTATCTCATTTGGGCATACCCAAAAACACTTCCCTGTTTTAATACTGCTTGTAGCTAGTTCTTGGATATCTGCACAAGGGGCGTGACACCAATTTCCACAGAAATGACAATTTATGCATGTGGAAGCCCGTTTGTTTGACTGACCACAAACTACACACAGCTTCATAATGATTTGAATGGTTGATTTACTGCAATTCTACTAGCAACCTCTTGAATATTCTATTAATAACCTGCTAGGTGGTGCACAGCGAAACCGTTTGAAACCAGTCCAGGGTTCGGACCAGTCAAGGGTTCGAACCAGTCAAGGGTTCGGACCAGTCTATCTGATCTGATCAGTGGGTCACTTATTTAAACCATACTGGTCGGTGATTTGAGCTAACACATGAAGGATCTACTGGAAATTATCTACCCTAGTAATATGTGATTTGATTGATACAAAAGTATAACTTGCGTGTTGAAGAGCCGGTGACTGCTGGCACTCCTACAATGACGAACGGTCGAGCCTCCACCCTTGTTTATCAATTGCTGTATCTAGCTTCTCTATTTTTTTTTTTTTTTTTTTTATTTTTTTTTTTTTTTTTTTTTTTTTTTTTTTTTTTTTTCCCGTCTCCACCACAATAAATGCTATATTATCACTATAGTTGACTGGTGCAAATTTTGGAGGAAGGGCGCTTTTTCTGTAGTAATAATTGCTTCTCGTTGTGTATATTGCGACCGCTGGTAACTACAGGTTATATGAAATTTCACAGTAACGTCTGGTATTTCAAGAAAAAGAAACTAATGAAAGTCACTCCACTCCACTAAGTACCATTATAATACTGGTTAGTTGCTACTACAACACTGTATTCTGCTATTCACTGGTATCACTAGATTATATGCGAGTACACTAGCAGGCCAGGAAGATTATTAAAAACAGCTGACCTGTGGTAAGTTTCTGGCGACTTCTGGCACCTGCCTCTATAGGCTTATCACTTCATTTACAAATTCACCTGTTTTCAAATGACACTTTAGCCTTTATCATCAATATACTAGGGAGCCACTGTAGTATACACTATACACTATGTATACTCAATGCTTTCAGGGAGACTTTCTTTCCTCTGACACAAAGTTCAATTATTATTATTTTTCCACACGGGACAGGCCTATGATTCCCCTCTGGCAGTAAACTCTGTTAGGTAGTGCACACAATTCTCCTTTTTTTACTCAGTATATAATGTTTTCCGCCCAAGATTGGTTCCAGGCGCTAGAGGGTATATGTAAAGAACCACTTGTGATTGATAATACCACTGATGATAATTATGCCATTGAAGCTTGTAGAGAGAAACCTATTTTATTTCCTCTCAGCGCAATTACTAGAGCTATGTCAAAGATTCAACAACCTTCCTTGTCTCCTGTTGAGTTAGTGGATGATAATGATTTGGGGTTGAATATGTTGTTTAGTGATGCTCTGCGCCCCGGATCATTAACACTGACTCCCCCCGGTCAACAACCTAGTCAGGACACAACTGACGTTAAATTTCTAACTCATGATGATTTAATCAAGGATCAGTTTATTGATCAGTCACTGGAAAGACTGAGAGATATAGCAGTTACTGAGAGTGAAGCAAAGGATCTCGATAATTGTTACTATTATAGTAACGGTGTACTGATGGAGAAAAATACATGTAAGTTGTCAGCTGATAGTGTTTCCACCACAGTCAAGCATCTAGTTGTGTTACCAGTTACATTTCGTGAACAAGCCATTGATTTTGCTCACAATAGTCCCATAGGAGGACATTTGGGTGTCAAGAAGACACTCGGTAAACTGGCAAAACATTTCACTTGGCCAAAGATGAAGGAAACAGTAGCTGATCATGTGCGACGTTGTCACGTGTGTCAAGTGACAGGCAAGCCAGCACACACACCTCCACCTGCACCTCTCACTGAGTTCATTAGTAACAAAGTTCAGTTCACCTGGACTAGTGATTGTTCAGATTTGTTCAAAAGGTTGAAGCATCTGCTTTCCTCTGCTCCAGTGTTGAATCCTAATTTCAATCTTTCCATCTTTTTACATATAGATGCGAGTTGTTATGCAGTGGGCGCTGTGCTGCTCCAACAGTCAACATCCACTGACATTCTCCATCCTATATGTTACTATTCATCTAAGTTTAAACGACACCAGAAAAATTATGCCACTATTGAGAAAGAGGCTCTAGCTCTTGTGGTGTCCTTGGAACATTTTGACGTGTATTTGGGCACTTCCCCATTTAAAATTAACGTTTTTTCTGACCACAATCCACTCACCTACATAAACACTATGAAAAGTAAAAATGCTAGGATCATGAGGTGGGCCCTCAGAATCCAACCTTATTCTATTAGTATAAAACACATAAGTGGTCATTGGTAATTGCTGACGCTCTGTCTCGTCCTTAATAATTATCAATTACATTAAATTAACGTAATTTTATGCCCAA
This sequence comes from Cherax quadricarinatus, assembly GCF_038502225.1. Taxonomy (NCBI): domain Eukaryota; kingdom Metazoa; phylum Arthropoda; class Malacostraca; order Decapoda; family Parastacidae; genus Cherax; species Cherax quadricarinatus. The sequence continues at coordinate 31,679,206 of NC_091339.1, read as the reverse complement.
ATACCTTTTGTTACTTGCTATGTCAAATTCAGTAAAGTAACTTAATCCCTCCAGCCCATATTAACTATATATACTCATGTCATGTCTAATTATTATATTTATATATTCACAGTATTGTTGTGTGAGGAGGAGACAAGCTGAGTGTTGAGTGAGTAGTGTCGTGTGGGCGAGGTACTGTGTGACGCAACACTGTCCTGCCGCAGACCCCCCCCTTCACTAAACTCCTTAAGCTGTTTCATACTCAGATGTTCATACTGCCTCGCATTCCACAACCACTACTTAAGAGTGGAATGCAGTCTCCTCTACTATGATCGAGCCTCAACGTGCCCTCCTTGTCAGCGCTATCTTGTCTCTACACTGATGTACATAACCACGAGTATGAAGAGATACGATACTGTGTACTGCCCTAGTACTAGGGGCATATCCTAGTGACGGACGCTGTGAAATTGTAGAGGTGCTTGGCACAAGAGAGACTCGTTAATATTTATATTGATAATTGTATTGACATGAGTAATCAGAAATAATGTGAAAGACATTAATGCAACTCCTAGTGCGACCCTCTGTCGTGTTGGGGGGGGGGGGTGTTGCAACCCCTGAATGGGTTACAATGATTATTATGTATATATAATGTATTACCTTCTCATTTAATTTTATATTGCTTATATTTGCGATAATAGCTAAATCGTAAATATATTGCTTTATATTCTTATTTGACTTATGTTGTTAGGATGTATATAAAATGTGCTCAGTTAGTCTTGATTGTCAAACTACTGTAATTATCGCTTGTCGCTTGTTATACTGCCGGCTTCTGAGCTGTGCTGCCCACGGAGCTATCACGTGATCGAGGGGGGGGTGTCCTCACCTCTCGTGAAGTTTTCAGTCTGCTGGAGACTCGCTTGCTGGTTGGACAGATTGTCTGTCTCATTATTCTTGTTAGTTCTGTAGAACTTTGTTCACAGAACATTGTATAGACTTAGTGATTTTCGACGTTGTACTGAGGTTGTGTGTCACATTGACACTCTGAACATCTCAGGTCCCGAGCTATAGCTTCTGACCTAATTTTGTACTGGTTCCTGTGTATTGTCACAGTCACAGTTTTTCCTATGCTGAACATAGATTCAGTATTATGGGAGTTTTGTAACTTTTGTGGAGGATCTGCTGATGGTCCCTACTTAGTGTCGTTATATTATTTCCCAGTTCCTGATTCTGTGTCGCAGTCGCTTGATATTGCATTGCTATTGGGCTTAGCATTCTTTGTTGCTCAAGCAGACTGTTCGGGTTGCCAGTCGGTCAAGAAGTTAGTTTATTTGAGGACTTTGTCAGTCACTTGTTTAAGTCTTATTCGAGTCTTGAGACATAGCTAACTACTTAAGAGCACTTGCACGCATACACACACTTGTACATATTTGTAATATCTTATTAAATGTTAATGTACCTGACGGTACTTAAGAATTATAAATGTGATATGTGCTTTCAGCACAATAATATTGAACTCGAGAGATTGATTTTATTTTGATTGCTGTGATTTAATTTACTTTGATAATATACCTCTAGACAACTTATAGACTTAATAAATTTATTAAATTTTAATTTCTCTAGTTAGTAGCCTACCAGTTGTAATCCTAAAGCACTATTGAACCATACTGAATTTTAATGGATAATTGGACAAGGATACTAACTACTTGTTACGAAAACCCAGTAACAGGCTGGATGCTAGAAGGGCAGTCCTTTCTAATATTCACTGGAGATCTCTAAACTTTTAGAATCGCGTTTTTTGTAACACACACACCATCAGGGCCACCAGAACACATGAAGGTAGAGTTCACACACCATCAGGGCCACCAGAACACATGAAGGTAGGGTCCACACACCATCAGGGCCACCAGAACACATGAAGGTAGGGTTCACACACCATCAGAGCCACCAGAACACATGAAGGTAGGGTTTGCACACCATCAGGGCCACCAGAACACATGAAGGTAGGGTCCACTCACCATCAGGGCCACCAGAACACATGAAGGTAGGGTTCACACACCATCAGGGTCACCAGAACACATGAAGGTACGGTTCACACTCCATCAGGGCCACCAGAACACATGAAGGTAGGGTTCACACACCATCAGGGCCACCAGAACACATGAAGGTAGGGTTCACACACCATCAGGGCCACCAGAACACATGAAGGTAAGGTTCACACACCATCAGGGCCACCAGAACACATGAAGGTAGGGTTCACACACCATCAGGGCCACCAGAACACATGAAGGTAGGGTTCACACACCATCAGGGCCACCAGAACACATGAAGGTAGGGTTCAAACACCATCAGGGCCACCAGAACACATGAAGGTAGGGTTCACACACCATCAGGGCCACCAGAACACATGAAGGTAGGGTTCACACACCATCAGGGCCACCAGAACACGTGAAGGTAGGGTTCACACACCATCAGGGCCACCAGAACACATGAAGGTAGGGTTCACACACCATCAGGGCCACCAGAACACATGAAGGTAGGGTTCACACACCATCAGGGCCACCAGAACACATGAAGGTAGGGTCCACACACCATCAGGGCCACCAGAACACATGAAGGTAGGGTCCACACACCATCAGGTCCACCAAAACACATGAAGGTAGGGTTCACACACCATCAGTGCCACCAGAACACATGAAGGTAGGGTCCACACACCATCAGGGCCACCAGAACACATGAAGGTAGGGTCCACACACCATCAGGGCCACCAGAACACATGAAGGTAGGGTCCACACACCATCAGGGCCACCAGAACACATGAAGGTAGGGTCCACACACCATCAGGGCCACCAGAACACATGAAGGTAGGGTCCACACACCATCAGGGTAAGTAAGTAAGTAAGTAAATTTATTCAGGTATACACAATACAGTTACATAGAATTATCATACATAGCAGCATATGTGTAGAGAACCTAGGATAACCCAAAAAAGTCAGACAGAGTGACTTATTTCCATTGGGGTCCTTTTACCTTATTATTATAATATAAAGGTTATAATATTTTCTTATTATTCTATAATGAAGATAACATCTTATTATCATACTAAAAAAACTATCTACTACACGGGGGTCATTAAGACTATCTACAATACGAAGGTCAGATAAGATAAGATAAGATAAGATAAGATTTCGTTCGGATTTTTAACCCCGGAGGGTTAGCCACCCAGGATAACCCAAGAAAGTCAGTGCGTCATCGAGGACTGTCTAACTTATTTCCATTGGGGTCCTTAATCTTGTCCCCCAGGATGCGACCCACACCAGTCGACTAACACCCAGGTACCTATTTGCTGCTAGGTGAACAGGACAACAGGTGTAAGGAAACGTGTCGAATGTTTCCACCCGCCGGGAATCGAACCCGGACATTAAGACTATCTACTACCCGAGGGTCATTACGACTATCTACAATACGAGGGTCATTACTAGGGATAAGGTAAAATTTACACGTATTTTAGCTAAAAAATAGAAAATGATTCCCCTCCCTTTCTGTTGCTTCATTCATCAGACACTTTTTGGCAGTCTTCTTGAACTGGTTCAAGCTATGACTGGCCTTGACATTTGTGGGTAGTCTGTTCCATTCCTTTATTGCTGTACAATAAAAGGTGTTTGAAGCCTGGCCACTGACTGTGGGTACTACAAAGTTGTGCTGTCTCCCCCTAGTACTATGATTGCTTTGGTTCCCAACCTTGACAAAATTGACAGCAAGATATTCTGGACACTGTTCGTGAGCAATTTTATAAACATGATTTAGCTTCAGTTGTTTTACTCTGTCTTCAACATTCAGCATATCCAACTGCTGTAATTCATCCTGGCCTACATGTTCTCTTGGTCCCAGCCCCAGGATGAATCTTACGATTTTGTTCTGGGTGATTTGCAGTCTATCTTTCAGTTTTTTTGTCAAGGCAGAGTACCAAGAAGAGCAAGCGTAATCCATATGGCATTGCATAAGGGCTAGACATAGGGTCCTGCGAGCCTCAGTAGGTAGACACTGTGCTTGTCTATACAGGAACTTCAGCCTGGCATTCGCTTTCTTTACTACACTGTTACCTATCAATTCTCCTGACATGCATGGGTCAAAGGGGATTCCCAGATATTTAACTGATGAAACCAAAGTGATGGACTCCCCATTACACTGAACATTAAAATTATTTACCCTTCTCAGTTTATGTTTCGTTCCAAAGAGAATGGCTTCAGTTTTCCCTAGGTGTAATGATAGTTTGTTGTCTACTAACCATTTGCTGCAGGACTCCAGTTCCAGTGTTAAAACATTAGCAATATCTTGTGGGTCTTTACCTGTCACTAACAGAGCACTGTCATCTGCATACAGTAGGAGTTTGCACTTGACACTGATAGGCATATCATTGACATAACATAAGAATAGTAAGGGACCCAGAATACTACCTTGGGGAACTCCACATGTTATCGGCAGGGGTTCTGATTCCGTTTTGTTGATTTTGACTATTTGTCTCCTGTTGCTAAGGTAGGACTTAAACCAGTCTACAGAACCTATACCGATAGCTTGAAGTTTCTTACATAATATATTGTGGTTGACAGTATCGAAGGCCTTTTGCAGGTCTAAGGTTACCATACCTATGAGGTTCCCTTTTGACATTTCAGTTCTCAGGTAATCCATCAGATTAATAAGGGAGGTATCGGTTGAGTAGGATCTTCTAAAGCCCGATTGATAGCTATGGAGAATGCTGTTGTCATTAAGGTACTTAACTACTTGAGAATACACCGCCCTCTCCAGAATTTTAGATATTATACTGAGTATACTAACAGGTCTATAGTTGCTTACATCAGACCTATTATTTTTCTTGAAGATAGGAGTAACTCTGGCCTCCTTGAACCCCTCCGGTACGGTATTAGTGGTGATTGATAGATTTATTATGTGAGCAATAGGGATTGACAGTTCAAAAGCACCATCTTTTAGGAACTTAGACGGGATGTTATCAGGGCCTGTGCTCTTAGTTGGGTTTAACCTGCTTAGTTCTTTTTGAATGAAGTCATGAGATACACTTACTAGGTGACAACTGTTTAGGGTTACCCCTTTATTGGTATAGTATGTTTGAAACTTATCAGAGTCTGTGTTAAAGGTATTTGATGCAGCTGGTAGTTTACTTACTAGTGTTGATGCAACAGATGTGTAGTAGGAATTAAAGCAATTTGCCACCTTAGATGTTTCGTGGCATACCTCATTATCGATAGTGAGTACTATGTTAGACCTATCTACTGGCTTATGGCTATACCCCAACTGTTTTAGTTGTTGCCAGAGCTTTCTGGGGTTATGCTAATATTCTTCAATTTTTGAGCAATAGTGCTTTGCCTTTGCTCCTTTTATAAGTCTCCGCACTCTGTTCCTCACCCTTTGGAATTCATTTAGTGCTGCAATATCCTGTCTGTTTGCTTTAAATCTTTTTAGCAGCTGGTCTCTGAATTTCATATTATCTAATATCTCAGTAGTCATCCAGGGTTCAGTTCTTCGTTTAATCCTAACCTCTTTAACTGGTGCAATATTATTAAGAATGGTAGTGAACATTGTTTTGAATTTTTCCCAGGCATCGTTTACGTCCGTGCAACTTGTTATCTCTGTCCAGTCACAATTGTGTAGCCTATTTACCAGTGTTTCTTTACTGTAGTTTCTAGTTGACCTCATTTTTATTGTCCTGTGTAGGCCTATCCTATCCCTAGTGATTTTCCTGGTGCAGTAAATGATGAAATGATCACTAAGACCTGTGGTAATGACGCCTGACTGACTAATGTTCTCAGCGCGGTTGCAAAGTATGTGGTCAATTAGGGTGGCTGAGAACCGTGTGATCCGGGTTGGTTTATTAATTAGTTGGGTGTAGCTATTTAATCCTAGAATTTGCTTATACCTTTTGCATAGCTCGTTATTTTGTTGCTGAAAACAGATATTGAAGTCGCCCAGTATTATTGTTTCGCAATTGCTTTCAACTCCGGACAAGACTCTGGAAAAGTCTTCTAAGAACTGGTCCTGGGTAGGAGGGCGGTAACTAGTTCCTACTAAGATAGGTTTGGTCTTGGGAAGCAGCACTTCAAACCATAGAATCTCCAGTTTATTGTTATTTAAATCAGGTCTTGGGTTGTAAGCTAAGTCATTTCTAATGTAGGCACATACTCCACCGCCCTTTCTGTTCCTATCTAAGCGTTTTATATTGTAACCTTCTATTTTGACCTCGTCGTCAGTCACCGTATCATCCAACCAAAATTCAGAGATGGTTATAACTGCCGCCCTAATTTTGTTAGCTAGAATCCTAATCTCTGCCAATTTAGGAAGAAGTGATCTTGCATTGACATGAATAAAGTGAAGGCCTGTTTTCATAAAACAATCATAATCATCAATATATGGCAATGGGTCATTTGTATTAAAATTAGGTAAATCAATGTCATCACTGCTAAAGGGTAACTGTGCCAAAGTGCATTTGTTACACACAAAATGAATTCTGGCACCGTTACTATAATTGTACATACATCCATCATGCACCCACCCCTTACACATTTTACATAAGGTGCCTTTTCTGTTTTTCATGCGTACTTTAGTACAGTGTATGTACCTGTTTGGTAGTGTTTGAGATAATAATGGCTGTATTGTCTCACATTGACCTATGTATGCATTACATATGGAGTTAAGGTTATCATCCCTAGCTACTAGATCGTCATTATCGCCGTCATTTATCTGTCTGTTTTGCCTCTGCACAATAGTTTGAGGTCCTGGATTAATTTGGATATCACCAATTAAGAGCGCTACAATAAGAGCTGTGTGCCATTGTTTTTGTTTGGGTATGTGGTGTTGCCATACCTTGCGGCGATAGTGAGGTTTACTTTTCTGGTAGGATGGCAACTGTTGGGCTTTTACTGTCCAGGGCACTGTTACTCCATTCACCTTTTCCAACCCCCATGACTGATTTCTTTCTTCATGGAATTGAAGAAGAAATATAAATAAAATTATGGCAGCCTGTACCCCTCTAATGCCTGCCATTTTCACTCTTCGTTCTTTTACTCGTACACAATAATATTTATTTCTCTTTTCCAGTCCCTAGTACACTCAGTATCTGCTTTAATTACACTGAATTACTACACATTATTATTACACTGAATTACAGAACACATGAAGGTAGGGTTCACACACCATCAGGGCCACCAGAACACATGAAGGTAGGGTTCACACACCATCAGGGCCACCAGAACACATGAAGGTAGGGTTCACACACCATCAGGGCCACCAGAACAAATGAAGGTAGGGGTCACACACCATCAGGGCCACCAGAACACATGAAGGTAGGGTTTACACACCATCAGGGCCACCAGAACACACGAAGGTAGGGTTCACACACCATCAGGGCCACCAGAACACATGAAGGTAGGGTTCACACACCATCAGGGCCACCAGAACACATGAAGGTAGGGTTCACACACCATCAGGGCCACCAGAACACATGAAGGTAGGGTTTGCACACCATCAGGGCCACCAGAACACATGAAGGCAGGGTCCACACACCATCAGGGCCACCAGAACACATGAAGGTAGGGTTCACACACCATCAGGGCCACCAGAACACATGAAGGTAGGGTTTACACACCATCAGGGCCACCAGAACACATGAAGGTACGGTTCACACTCCATCAGGGCCACCAGAACACATGAAGGTAGGGTCCACACACCATCAGGGCCACCAGAACACATGAAGGTAGGGTTCACACACCATCAGGGCCACCAGAACACATGAAGGTAGGGTTCACACACCACCAGGGCCACCAGAACACATGAAGGTAGGGTTCACACACCATCAGGGCCACCAGAACACATGCAGGTAGGGTTCACACACCATCAGGGCCACCAGAACACATGAAGGTAGGGTTCACACACCATCAGGGCCACCAGAACACATGAAGGTAGGGTTCACACACCATCAGGGCCACCAGAACACATGAAGGTAGGGTTCACACACCATCAGGGCCACCAGAACACATGAAGGTAGGGTCCACACACCATCAGGTCCTCCAGAACACATGAAGGTAGGGTCCACACACCATCAGGGTCACCAGAACACATGAAGGTAGGGTTCACACACCATCAGGGCCACCAGAACACATGAAGGAAGTGGCCCGGTGGCCTGGTGGCTAAAGCTCCCGCTTCACACACGGAGGGCCCGGGTTCGATTCCCGGCGGGTGGAAACATTTCGACACGTTTCCTTACACCTGTTGTCCTGTTCACATAGCAGCAAATAGGTACCTGGGTGTTAGTCGACTGGTGTGGGTCGCATCCTGGGGCACAAGATTAAGGACCCCAATGGAAATAAGTTAGACAGTCCTCGATGACGCACTGACTTTCTTGGGTTATCCTGGGTGGCTAACCCTCCGGGGTTAAAAATCCGAACGAATCTTATCTTATCTTATCTTCACACACCATCAGGGCCACCAGAATACATGAAGGTAGGGTTCACACACCATCAGGGCCACCAGAATACATGAAGGTAGGGTTCACACACCATCAGGGCCACCAGAATACATGAAGGTAGGGTTCACACACCATCAGGGCCACCAGAATACATGAAGGTAGGGTTCACACACCATCAGGGCCACCAGAATACATGAAGGTAGGGTTCACACACCATCAGGGCCGTATCAACCCATCAACCCAGCAACAACACTAAATGACTAGTTGGAAAATTCTGAAGTCTGAGGGACATCACCGGAATTTACCTCCCGTAAGACACAGTGCTACATCACAGTCACAGTGCTACATCACAGTCACAGTGCTACATCACAGTCACAGTGCTACATCACAGTCACAGTGCTACATCACAGTCACAGTGCTACATCACAGTACTGTATTACAGTGCTACATCACAGTACTGTATTACAGTGCTACATCACAGTACTGTATTACAGTGCTACATCACAGTGCTACATCAGTCACAGTGCTACATCACAGTCACAGTGCTACATCACAGTCACAGTGCTACATCACTGTCACAGTGCTACATCAGTCACAGTGCTACATCACAGTCACAGTGCTACATCACTGTCACAGTGCTACATCACAGTCACAGTGCTACATCACAGTACTGTATTACAGTGCTACATCACAGTACTGTATTACAGTGCTACATCACAGTGCTACATCAGTCACAGTGCTACATCACAGTCACAGTGCTACATCACAGTCACAGTGCTACATCACTGTCACAGTGCTACATCAGTCACAGTGCTACATCACAGTCACAGTGCTACATCACTGTCACAGTGCTACATCACAGTCACAGTGCTACATCACAGTACTGTATTACAGTGCTACATCACAGTACTGTATTACAGTGCTACATCACAAGTGCTACATCAGTCACAGTGCTACATCACAGTCACAGTGCTACATCACAGTCACAGTGCTACATCACTGTCACAGTGCTACATCACAGTCACAGTGCTACATCACAGTCACAGTGCTACATCACTGTCACAGTGCTACATCACAGTCACAGTGCTACATCACAGTCACAGTGCTACATCACAGTTACAGTACTACATCACAGTCACAGTGCTACATCACTGTCACAGTGGTACATCACAGTCACAGTGCTACATCACTGTCACAGTGCTACATCACAGTACTGTATTACAGTGCTACATCACAGTGCTACATCAGTCACAGTGCTACATCACAGTCACAGTGCTACATCACAGTCACAGTGCTACATCACAGTCACAGTGCTACATCACAGTCACAGTGCTACATCACAGTCACAGTGCTACATCACAGTACTGTATTACAGTGCTACATCACAGTACTGTATTACAGTGCTACATCACAGTACTGTATTACAGTGCTACATCACAGTGCTACATCAGTCACAGTGCTACATCACAGTCACAGTGCTACATCACAGTCACAGTGCTACATCACTGTCACAGTGCTACATCAGTCACAGTGCTACATCACAGTCACAGTGCTACATCACTGTCACAGTGCTACATCACAGTCACAGTGCTACATCACTGTCACAGTGCTACATCACAGTCACAGTGCTACATCACAGTACTGTATTACAGTGCTACATCACAGTACTGTATTACAGTGCTACATCACAGTGCTACATCAGTCACAGTGCTACATCACAGTCACAGTGCTACATCACAGTCACAGTGCTACATCACTGTCACAGTGCTACATCACAGTCACAGTGCTACATCACAGTCACAGTGCTACATCACTGTCACAGTGCTACATCACAGTCACAGTGCTACATCACAGTCACAGTGCTACATCACAGTTACAGTACTACATCACAGTCACAGTGCTACATCACTGTCACAGTGGTACATCACAGTCACAGTGCTACATCACTGTCACAGTGCTACATCACAGTACTGTATTACAGTGCTACATCACAGTGCTACATCAGTCACAGTGCTACATCACTGTCACAGTGCTACATCACAGTCACAGTGCTACATCACAGTCACAGTGCTACATCACTGTCACAGTGCTACATCACAGTCACAGTGCTACATCACAGTCACAGTGCTACATCACAGACAGTGCTACATCACAGTCACAGTGCTACATCAGTCACAGTGCTACATCACAGATACAGTACTACATCACAGTCACAGTGCTACATCACAGTCACAGTGCTACATCACAGTCACAGTGCTACATCACAGTTACAGTACTACATCACAGTCACAGTGCTACATCACTGTCACAGTACTACATCACAGACACAGTGCTACATCACTGTCACAGTGCTACATCACAGTTACAGTGCTACATCACAGTTACAGTGCTACATCACAGTCACAGTGCTACATCACAGTCACAGTGCTACATCACAGTCACAGTGCTATATGACAGACACAGGCTACATCACAGTCACAGTGCTACATCACAGTCACAGTGCTACATCACAGTTACAGGACTACATCACAGTCACAGTGCTACATCACTGTCACAGTGCTACATCAGTCACAGTGCTACATCACAGTCACAGTGCTATTTCACAGACACAGGCTACATCACAGTCACAGTGCTACATCACAGTCACAGTGCTACATCAGTCACAGTGCTACATCACAGTCACAGTGCTACATCACAGTCACAGTGCTACATCACAGTCACAGTGCTACATCACAGTCACAGTGCTACATCACAGTCACAGTGCTACATCACAGTCACAGTGCTGCATCACAGATACAGTGCTACATCACAGATACAGTGCTACATTACAGTCACAGTGCTATATCACAGATACAGTGCTACATCACAGTCACAGTGCTACATCACAGTCACAGTGCTACATTACAGTCACAGTGCTATATCACAGACAGGCTACATCACAGTCACAGTGCTACATCACAGTCATAGTGCTACATCACAGTCACAGTGCTACATCACAGTCACAGTGCTGCATCACAGTCACAGTGCTACATCACAGTCACAGTGCTATATCACAGTCACAGTGCTACATCACAGTCACAGTGCTACATCACAGATACAGTGCTGCATCACAGTCACAGTGCTACATCACAGATACAGTGCTACATCACAGTCACAGTGCTACATCATAGTCACAGTGCTACTTCACAGATACAGTGCTACATCACAGATACAGTGCTACATCACAGTCACAGTGCTACATCACAGATACAGTGCTACATCACAGTCACAGTGCTACATCATAGATACAGTGCTACATCACAGTCACAGTGCTACATCCCAGCCACAGTGCTGCATCACAGACACTGTGCTACATCACAGTCACAGTGCTACATCACAGTCACAGTGCTACATCACAGATACAGTGCTACATCACAGATACAGTGCTACAGCCCAGTCACAGTGCTACATCACAGACACAGTGCTACATCACAGTCACAGTGCTACATCATAATCACAGTGCTATATCACAGACACAGTGCTACATCATGGTCACAGTGCCATATCGTGGTCACAATACTACATCACAAACACAGTGCTATATCACAGTCACAGTCTACGTCAGTCATCGTACTACATCACAGTCACAGTGCTACATCACAGATAAGAACCTAAGAAAGAAGGAACACTGCATCAGGCCTTCTGGCCTTTACGTAATTAGGTCAGGTCACGTTCTGTTGAGAAAGGAGCATTGCATCTGACCTAGTAGCACAAGATAGTCAGGTCAAACTCACACCCACTCATGAATTTTTCTAACCTAGTTTTTAAAACTACACAATGTCTTAGCTTCTACGGCTGTACATTGGAGTTTGTTCCTATTGTCCACATCTCTATTACCAAATTATTGCTTTCCTATTTCCTATATCCATTGCTGCAAGTCCTGTCTAGGCTAGATATTTTTAGCACGCTATTTACTTCCCCTTTATTCATTCCATTTTTCCACTTATACACCTCAATCATATTCGCCCATATTTCTATACCTTTCTAGAGAGTGCAATTTCAGGGCCCTCATAGGGAAGATTTCTGATACATGGGATCAACTTTATCATCATCCTTGGTATGTTTTCCGGTGCATTTATATCCATTCTGTAATACAGTGACTAGAGCTGAGCAGCATAATCTAAATGAGGCCTAACCAAAGATATATAGAGTTGAAGAACAGCCTGAGGACTTATATTATTTATACTTATTGATATGAAGCCAAGGATTCTGTTAGCTTTATTGTGAACAGTCATGCACTTTTGTTTTGGTTTCAGATTACTGCTAACCAGAATTCCTGAATGTTTTTTGCAGTTAGTAAAATTAAGATCTACATTATTTAGTTTATGTGTGGCATGGTTATTTTCCTGCCCAGCATTTAGAACTTTGCATTTGTCTATATTAAACTACATCTGCCACTTCTCTGACCACTGCAGTAGTCAGTTCAAATCATCCTGGAGTGCTCTAATATCTTCATTAGAATGAATTGGACAGCATATTTTGGTGTCCTCAGCAAATTTGCTTATGTCGCTATTTATTCCTTCATCTATATCGTTTATATAAATTGTAAGCAACAAGAGGCCCAACACTGACCCCTGTGGAACACCGCTTGGAATGTGCTCCCATTCTGATTTCTCTCCATGTATGCAAACTCTCTGCTGCCTATTTGTCAACCATACCTCTACCCAGGAAAAAATTTCTCCTATTCCATGTGCCTTAAGTTTCCTTAGTAGCCTTTGATGTGGAACTCCATTGAAAGCCTTACTGAAGTCCATATACACAATATCAAATATCTTAGTGAAGAAAGTTGGTAAATTCGTAAGACAGGAGCGCACGCCCCTTTGTAAAATCTTGCTGAGATTCATTAATTAATTTATGCCTTTCAAGATGGCAATTATTGATTCCTTAAATTTTCACAGTCTGGAGGAAAGGCTTATTGAAGCTAAAGACCTGTCACCTGCCTTGTAAATAGTTGTTACTTTTGCCATTTTCCACTTGTCTGGCACCATTCCAGTTTGCAGTGATATATTGAAAAAATTAGTAACAGGTATGCAAAATTCCACTCTACATTCCTTTAAATCCCTTGCAAATGGTTCATCAGGGCCTCATGAACCATCTGAGGTTTTTAGTTTAATATGTTTATTATGCACCCCATACCCATCCTGTGGGCGGTAGTCAAAAGATTACAGAGGTACATAATTGGTCCAGGGACTGGACTCCAAAGTTTTGATAGCTGAGAAAGTTACAGAGGTAATGAACTCACAATTTACAAAGGTAATGAACTCACAATTTACAAAGGTAATGAACTCACAATTTACAAAGGTAATGAACTCACAATTTACAAAGGTAATGAACTCACAATTTACAAAGGTAATGAACTCCAGGTAAGTCTGGTCACAATCATGACAAGTTACAAAGGTATTTACAGATTACAGAGGTACGTAATGGGTCCAGGGACTGGGCCCCCAAAGTTTTGATAGCTGAACTAGGTACAAAGGTAATGAGCTCACAAGTTACAAAGGTAATGAATTCTGTAGAATGGTTACTTACGTTTATACTTTGGCTACAATCATGAACAAATTATAGAGTAATGAGCAATTCACACTTCCACACCCGGTCACAACTGTAATGAGTTATTGGTGCAAATATTGATTGTTGAGTCACACACACACACACACACACACACACACACACACACACACACACACACACACACACACACACACACACACACACACACACACACACACACACACACACACACACACACACACTCACACACTCACACACTTTAGTTTAATATCTTTATGCACCCCATACCCATCCTGTGGGCGGTAGTCAAAAGATTACAAAGGTACATAATGGGTCCAGTGACTGGACCCCAAAGTTATGATAGCTGAACTAGTTACAAAGGTAATGAACTCCAGGTAGATCTGGTCACTAATCATGGCAAGTTACAGAGGTAATGAATCAGCTTCACTCCTATACATGGTTACAGTCATGAACAAATTACAAAGTAATGAACCACTGATACGTCCACACCTGGTCACAGTTGTAATGAGTTATAAATACAAATATTAAGTGGATCATACACCCACACTAGCGCGCGCGCGCACATACACACACGAGGGCGCACGCACGGACATGTGCACACGAGCGTACAAATATATGCATACACACAAGGACGCACACCCACACACACACACCCACACACACACACACCAACACCCACACACACACACCCTCACACACACCCACACACACACCCTCACACACACACACCCACACACACCCACACACACATACACACACACCCACACACCCACACACCCACACACGCACACACACACTCACACACGCACACACACACACACACACACACACACACGCACACACACACACACACCCTCACACACACCCGCACACACACCCTCACACACACACACACACACACACACACACACACACACACACACACACACACACACACACACACACACACACACACACACACACACACACACACACACACACACACACACACACACACACACACACACACACACACACACACACACACACACACACACACACACACACACACACACACACACACACACACACACACACACACACACACACACACACACACACACACACATGCACACATGTGGTAATGCTTTATTTACAGCTAGCAAAGTCAGGGTATTTCTCCAGAATGGTCTGCAATATACCACTGTGGATAAAATACTTAGCCATTTCTTGAACACTTCTGAGTGAGTTGTTTCTAAATTCATTAATTTTATCACACTCCAGTACATAATGACGCAATGTGTGACAATAGTCCATCTGGCAAAGTTTACATTTCGTTTGGTCTACATCTGGTGGTGGTGATTTAACCTGCCAAAGATACTTGTAACCCAGCCGGAGCCGGGCAGTAGTGACATCCAAGAGTCTGCTTATCTTGTTGGATGCACCATAGACATGTGGCTCCTCCTGCATGATGGAATGATGATAGATGGACTGACTTGTGTCAATCTCCCTAAGTCTTAAGTCAATAAAGTTCATTTGAAGTTCTTTTCGTATTATTGTTCTCAAACTGCTAACTGACAACCCAAGATTGTAATCTACCCCCTCTTTGAAAGCATACAGCTTAGCCAATTTATCAGTTCTATCATGCATCTGAAGACCAATGTGAGATGGAATCCACAGCATGTGCACTCTGACTCCACTGTCCACAATCTTACCATATCTATGTCTGGCTTCTGACACAAGCATGCCACAATTTATACTTAATGAGTTGAGAGCATTTATGGATGACAGAGAATCAGTTACAATTAAAGTGTCAACCTTAGATACATGGACACATTTGAGTGCAAGGAGTATGGCAAACAGTTCTGTTTGAAGGGTAGAGGCCCAGTTATTGATGCGTGCTCCAATTTCTTTATGAGAGCCATCACTCTGTGTGACAACAGCAGCACTACCAGCTGCACCAGTGGACTGGTGAACAGAACCATCGACGTAAATAATTTGTGAAAGATTGTTCTGTGTGACTAAGTTATCAATACAGCTTAAGGCATCATGTTTGGCTTCAAGACGAAGCTTTGGTTGTGATTTAAGAAGAGTTTTGGGGGGAAATGGAGGAATGGTAGTTTGGAATGGGGTAATATCCCATGGAGCAGGGAAATGTCTCTGTTGTCCAACTTGATATAGATCATGTAGCTGGTTCATGCGGAGGTCGGTTCCAGTTTTTTCGATCCATCTGGAAGGATGTTCACCAGTGCTGAGGAAAGTTTGGAGGGCTTCTGTGCAGGGGTTTGAATGGGCTAGCCTAAGCATATTGACCCCAATAAGGATATTTCTTTCAGTAACACGATCTCTAATGCTTGGAATATTAAGTTCTTTCCGCATATTTAAAATTTTGGCAGTACGAGGGCATCCTAGGATGATCCTCATTGCTTCGTTTTGCAGTTTTTCCAGCCCTCCAAGCTTCCAGTCAGACACGAGTGCAAGTAGTGGCGCTGCATAATCAACCAATGATCTAATATAAGCAAGATACATCATTTTCACAATTTTAACATTAGCACCATACCTGGGATGAAAACCTGCCACAACTCTAAGTGCTCTCAGCCTTTCTTTGTATTGGCGACAAAGTCTCGTTACAACAGGTCCAAGTAGTGGAACCTCAAAGCCTAGATACCTGTATCTGCTTACATATTCTAGAAGAGACCCATCATGCAACTGGATCTGACGAACTGTGCCTCTCTGCCGAGGAGGACGCCTGTTGAGTATCTTTGTTTTATCCCCTGAGATTATTAACCCCAGGTCCTGACACGAGGCTAAAACATGATTAAGAATGTTTTGGGTGTTGGAGAATCCGGTAGTGTGAATCATTATGTCATCAGCAAAACTAACCATATAATGATGGGGCTGGCTAGGCATGGCATTAAGTAAGGCATTAATCAAAATGTTGAAAAGGGTGGGACTAAGCACACCTCCCTGTGGGGTTCCTAATTCAAAATCTTTAGTTACACTTCTATGTCCCTGGAACAACACAGACGACTTTCTGTTGGACAGGTAACCTTTAATCCAGCGGAGAAGCCATCCTCCAACATCCATTCTGGCAAGTTCACTAATGATTACATGTCTGTTGGCTACATCAAAAGCGGATTTAAGGTCAAGGAACGTAGTGTATGAGCTGTCAGTGTGCAGAGTGAGAAAGGTGGTAATGCAATGATGCACATTCCTTCCATGCATGAAGCCATGCAACCGGGGTGACAAGAATTCCTTAATTCTGTGCATAAGACGATTAAGAATCATCCTTTCAAATGTTTTACACAAGCAGCTAGTAAGGGATATTGGGCGAAATGAGTTTTGTTGATTGGGCTTTGGAATGGGAATAATGAGGCTATTGGTCCATGATTTAGGGAGCTCCCCAGTGACATAACTCATGTTATATAATTCAAGTAAAGGATTACCTGGTACTCGACACAGCAATCTGAGTATGTTGTAAGTAATACCATCCTCACCAGGCGACGTGGAGTTGCCCTTAGTTAGTGCTGCATCAAGTTCATAATTAGTGAAAGGAATGTTGCAGTCATCTGCCTTGCTGAGCATAAAGCAAACAAGTCTCTCCCTTGCATCATATTTGTCCATTAATTTCTCCTGTGTGGTCCATCTGAGGACCATGTCACTAGTTACCCTAATCATGCATAGTTTATTATCATACTGTTCTCCATAATTTATTATTTCAGGAATTTCACTAGTATTTTCCTGAGTAAAAACTGAGAGGAAGTAAGTGTTGAAAAGTTCAGACATTTCCTTATCACTGTTAGTGATCTGACCTGAGTTACTCTTAAGTGGGCCTATCTTGTCCCTAACCTTAAATCTGTATACCTGAAAGAACCCTTTTGGGTTAGTCTTCAAATTCTTTGTGACTTTAGCCTCTTAATCCCTTTTTGCTTTTCTTATTCCTTTTTTGATTTCTCTCTTTAATTGAATATATTGATTTCTTAACTGCCCATCCCCTCTTTTCATATGCCTATATATGCCTCTCTTTTTTACCAATGAGATTTTTAATCTATTGTTTATCCATTTGGGATCATTTCTGATAGATCTAATTTCCCTACTCGGAACAAACATTGTCTGAGAAGTTATAACTGTGCTCTAAAACACATCATATTGGCATCCAACACCACCTACTTGACCCAAAGTCAGATCATCCCAATTTAGCCCACCCAGGTAATTTCTGAGTCCCATGAAGTCGGCCAAGCGAAGTCTGGAACAGAGACTTGATTGTAGTTATCTGGGTACTTCCATGATATGTTGAAACTAAGTGATTTGTGATCTCTTTCCCCCAGGCTCATCATTAAATATGAAAAAAAGGCACAATACCGTGACTAAAACGCTACACAAATAACCCGCACATAGAAGAGAGGAGCTTACGATGATGTTTCGGTTGTGCACCACCTAGCAGGTTATTAATAGAATATTCAAGAGGTTGCTAGTAGAATTGCAGTAAATCAACCATTCAAATCATTATGAAGCTGTGTGTAGTCTGTGGTCAGTCAAACAAACGGGCTTCCACATGCATAAATTGTCATTTCTGTGGAAATTGGTGTCACGCCCCTTGTGCAGATATCCAAGAACTAGCTACAAGCAGTATTAAAACAGGGAAGTGTTTTTGGGTATGCCCAAATGAGATAAATTTGTGGACTAAAATCACAAGGGTATTAAAAGAGGTCAACATCAAAGCTGCTTTCATAGAAAACCTGGAAGCTTTCTACAACAGATGGGAACATAAAAAGTCCGGGCTGAATGGTACTGCCCTTGATACTGGCCATGTAGTCAGAAACTGGAAGGCTGGAGATGATGTCCTGGTAGTCAGTAAATGGGGGGCTGATAGTGCTGTCCTGGGAGACAGTAATGGGGAAGCTGGAGGTGCTGTCCTGGGAGACAGTAATGGTGAAGCTGGAGGTGCTGTCCTGGGAGACAGTAATGGTGAAGCTGGAGATGCTGTCCTGGGAGACAGTAATGGGGAAGCTGGAGATGCTGTCCTGGGAGACAGTAATGGTGAAGCTGGAGATTTTGTCCAGGTAGTCGGGAATTATACGCAGGAAGGAATACATATAAATGACCTCATAGGGGACAGGAGCCATAGTAGGGAAACAAGTGTAGTCAAAGATAAGATAAAACCAATATTGCAAACTAGAAATACTGCAGGAAATAGCAAACAAGAGGACTCCACTAGCAATAGTGAGGATATATTACCAAAAACAAATGGTGGGAGCTCCATTGTTGGTGCTAGGGAGGATAGAAGTAAGACAGGGAAACATGCACCAACAGGGAATACAGTCACAGAAACCCAAGGCAAACGGAAACCAAGCCTGTGCACATACTATGCACTCGGTATCTGCTGGCATGGGAAATCTGGAAAAACAGATGGGACGTGCAACTATGACCACCCTAGGAAATGCCATGCCCATATGACAACAGGAAAATGCAAACTCCCTTCCTGTAAGCTTTTTCACCCTGAACTGTGTACCTCTTCAGTACAGGAAAGACTGTGCTATAACTTAAATTGCCAGGCATACCATCTAAAGGGGACAAAAAGATACAAAACATCCAGGCCATGGGAAAACCTGGGTAGCCACAGCCACTCAAGAGGGAGAGGTTTTTTAGTGCCAGGAAGGAAAAAAAACTGGCAGGAAATGGCAGAAATCGTACACCAAATCCAGTCATTCCTGGAGTGGAACCACAGTCGATGGCCTCCACTCCAAACCAACAGATACAGATACTAATGCCGGAAAAAAAATCCCCCCCCAGTACCAACAATACCACCTGTCCGATAACATTCTTCTTTGCAAATATACAGGGTCTAAAGCCAGCAACAAACAACAAAATACCTTTCATCCGTGGACTGCTTGCAGAGGCAAAGGCAATGTTCGCGGCTTTCACTGAGACCCACATAAAGGATCACTTGGACAACGAAATATGGATCCCAGGTTACAACCTATACAGATGTGACAGAGTGAACAGGCAAAAGGGGGGGGGGGTTGGCCTGTACATTGCAGAGTCACTTGTTTGCACAGAACTGCTAAATGCCTCAAATGATGTAGTGGAAGTTTTAGCAGTAAAGGTCGAGAACCAAAACCTAGTCATTGTGATAGTCTACAAGCCTCCGGATGCAACATCCCAGCAATTCCAGGAACAGCTGTTAAAAATTGACCACTGTCTGGAAAACCTTCCAGCTCCTGCACCCAACATCTTGCTCCTGGGGGATTTCAACTTAAGGCACCTAAAATGGAGGAATATAGCAAATAATATTGTTGCAGTAATAACACCAGGAGGCAGCTCTGATGAAAACTCACACTCACGCGAGCTTTTAAATCTCTGCACAAAATTCAATTTAAACCAGCAAATAATAGAGCCTACTAGACTGGAGAATACACTAGACCTCATCTTCACTAACAATGATGATCTGATAAGAAATATCACCATATCAAAAACAATATACTCAGATCACAACATAATTGAGGTTCAGTCATGTATGCGCGGAGCCCCAGACCGACATAATGAGATTAGTCACGAGGGAGCATTCACCAAATTCAACTTCAATAACAAAAACATAAAGTGGGACCAAGTAAACCAAGTCCTAACCGATATAAGCTGGGAAGATATACTAAGCAACACAGACCCCAACTTATGCCTAGAACAGATTAACTCGGTGGCACTCGATGTATGCACAAGGCTTATTCCTCTAAGAAAAAGGAGGAGTAGATGTAAAACAGAAAGAGACAGGCGCTCCCTTTACAGGCGATGGAAAAGAATAACAGAGCGGCTAAAAGAGGTCAATATATCTGAAATGCGTAGGGAGACACTGGTCAGAGAAATAGCAAGCATCGAACTTAAGCTAAAAGAATCCTTTAGGAGTCAGGAATCGCGGGAAGAACTAAAAGCCATAAATGAAATCAAAAGAAACCCAAAGTATTTCTTCTCCTATGCCAAATCAAAATCGAGAACAACGTCCAGTATTGGGCCCCTACTTAAACAAGATGGGTCCTACACAGATGACAGCAAGGAAATGAGTGAGCTACTCAAGTCCCAATATGACTCAGTTTTTAGCAAGCCGCTAACCAGACTGAGAGTCGAAGATCAAAATTAATTTTTTATGAGAGAGCCACAAAATTTGATTAACACAAGCCTGTCCGATGTTATCCTGACGCCAAATGACTTCGAACAGGCGATAAATGACATGCCCATGCACTCTGCCCCAGGGCCAGACTCATGGAACTCTGTGTTCATCAAGAACTGCAAGAAGCCCCTATCACGAGCCTTTTCCATCCTATGGAGAGGGAGCATGGACACGGGGGTCGTCCCACAGTTACTAAAAACAACAGACATAGCCCCACTCCACAAAGGGGGCAGTAAAGCAACAGCAAAGAACTACAGACCAATAGCACTAACATCCCATATCATAAAAATCTTTGAAAGGGTCCTGAGAAGCAAGATCACCACGCATCTAGAAACCCATCAGTTACACAACCCAGGGCAACATGGGTTTAGAACAGGTCGCTCCTGTCTGTCTCAACTATTGGACCACTACGACAAGGTCCTAAATGCACTAGAAGACAAAAAGAATGCAGATGTAATATATACAGACTTTGCAAAAGCCTTCGACAAGTGTGACCATGGCGTAATAGCGCACAAAATGCGTGCTAAAGGAATAACAGGAAAAGTCGGTCGATGGATCTATAATTTTCTCACTAACAGAACACAGAGAGTAGTCGTCAACAGAGTAAAGTCCGAGGCAGCTACGGTGAAAAGCTCTGTTCCACAAGGCACAGTACTCGCTCCCATCTTGTTCCTCATCCTTATATCCGACATAGACAAGGATGTCAGCCACAGCACCGTGTCTTCCTTTGCAGATGACACCCGAATCTGCATGACAGTGTCTTCCATTGCAGACACTGCAAAGCTCCAGGCAGACATCAACCAAATCTTTCAGTGGGCTGCAGAAAACAATATGAAGTTCAACGATGAGAAATTTCAATAACTCAGATATGGTAAACATGAGGAAATTAAATCTTCATCAGAGTACAAAACAAATTCTGGCCACAAAATAGAGCGAAACACCAACGTCAAAGACCTGGGAGTGATCATGTCGGAGGATCTCACCTTCAAGGACCATAACATTGTATCAATCGCATCTGCTAGAAAAATGACAGGATGGATTTATTTATTTATTTATTTATTTATAATTTGAGCACACTTACAGAGGTACAAAAAAAAATACAGATAAGAGCAGCATGCCAAAGCCACTTATACTATGCATAGCATTACGGGCTGGCTTAAAATTAACTTAAGATTAACTAAGCAATGATGAAATCAGTGAAAAACATTAATGTAAACTGATTACTATAAAGCACAAGTGAGTATTACAAAGACAGGTCATATGGTTGCATGCATTGTTGTAAATTCAGTAGAATGGAGTATTCTGTTAGGTAGTGAATTTAAAAAATAATAAAGTTAGATTGGGTTTTAGGTTTAACATTTATGTGATATAATTGTGAGAAACATTTAAGATATACAATTTATAAGGTTCAGTTATTCAGTATTTATTTGGTTTTGGGTGAGTAAGTGATCTTTGAGAAGAGACTTGAATTTATAAACAGGTAGTGTTTCTTTTATATTTACAGGTAATGAATTCCAGATTTTAGGGCCTTTTATGTGCATTGAGTTTTTGCATAGCGTGAGATGGACACGAGGAATATCAAAGAGTGATCTGTGCCTTGTGTTATGGTCATGTGTTCTGTTGAGGTTGGCAAGGAGATGTTTGAGGGGAGGGTTAATATCAGAGTTTAGTGTTCTATGTATGTAATAGGTGCAGTAATAAGTATGGATGTTTTGTATGGTGAGTAGGTTGAGTGTATTGAATATTGGTGGAGTGTGCTGCCTGTAGTGAGAATTTGTTATCATTCTAACTGCAGCCTTTTGTTGGGTAATTAGTGGTCTGAGATGGTTACTTGTTGTTGAGCCCCATGCACAAATTCCATAGGTGAGATAGGGGTAAATAAGAGAGTGATATAGGGCCAGGAGGGCTGACTGTGGAGCATAGTACCGTATCTTCGATAGTATGCCTACAGTCTTGGAAATTTTCTTAGAAATTTGTTGTATATGTGTATGAAATTTGAGTCTATTATCAAGGTGGATTCCTAAGAATTTTCCCTCTGTTAGCTTTGTGATAGGTGATCCGTTTATCATTATGTTAAGAGGGACATCTGTAGCTCTGTTACCAAACTGAATGAAGTAGGTTTTGTCAATGTTTAGTGTAAGTTTGTTAAATGAGAACCTTCAAAACTAGGGAGGCCAAGCCCATGATGACACTCTTCAGGTCACTTGTTCTATCTAGGCTGGAATATTGCTGCACACTAACAGCACCTTTCAAGGCAGGTGAAATTGCCGACCTAGAAAATGTACAGAGAACTTTCACGGCGCGCATAACGGAGATAAAACACCTCAATTATTGGGAGCGCTTGAGGTTCCTAAACCTGTATTCCCTGGAACGCAGGAGGGAGAGATACATGATTATATACACCTGGAAAATCCTAGAGGGACTAGTACCGAACTTGCACACGAAAATCACTCACTACGAAAGCAAAAGACTTGGCAGACGATGCACCATCCCCCCAATGAAAAGCAGGGGTGTCACTAGCACGTTAAGAGACCATACAATAAGTGTCAGGGGCCCGAGACTGTTCAACTGCCTCCCAGCACACATAAGGGGGATTACCAACAGACCCCTGGCAGTCTTCAAGCTGGCACTGGACAAGCACCTAAAGTCAGTTCCGGATCAGCCGGGCTGTGGCTCGTATGTTGGTTTGCGTGCAGCCAGCAGCAACAGCCTGGTTGATCAGGCTCTGATCCACCAGGAGGCCTGGTCTCAGACCGGGCCGCGGGGGCGTTGACCCCCGGAACTCTCTCCAGGTAAACTCCAGGACCATTTACAAAGTCACACTAACGAGAACTGAACTGAACTGAGGACTCACAGGTAAGGGCCCACTAGGGGCGAGGGGCAAGTGGGGACAGGATGAAGAAGATAGTTGTAGAGAGGAAAAAAATCTTAAGAAGGAGGAAAAGTGTCAGGACTATACCCAACTACTAATCAAAGAAAACATAATATTCAGCATTATCTCTCTCGTGAGCATATCAACTCGCAATGACTGGATATGGCTCAGGGACATGTTACTGCAAAAGGCAACGCAAACGAACGTCGCAAGCAATTCAGCTTGAAACGCACAAAGACACAGCTCTACGACAATGGCACTTTTAAGTTATTTGAATATTTAAGCTAAATAAGTCAGGTAGTTTATTTGTATTGTGGTGGAGGTGCCGGATCATACAACGTTTGAAAGAGATTTACATCATTGTAAGGACGTCTGAGAGTATCAGCTAAGTATGTAGTCCAGTGGTCGTGATATGCTTCAAGTCTGTCAAGTTGTTTGTCACTGAGTGTCTTCCAGTATACGTTCAAAGCTGGTGTGTTTGTCGTGAGGTGGAGAGATTCACTGGTGGCAAATTCGTCCCACCTCACTCCCAACACCCAACGTAATGCTTGATTCTGGATGCGTTGGAATTTTAGTGCGTTTGTCTTGGCGGTTAATGTCAGAGCGAGTGGAGAGTAAGAGAGTAGAGGACGAATGAGTGCTTTGTAGAGATGTAGTTTTGTCTTGGGACTGGCTCCTCTCAGCTTATATAACCTTGAGAGTGCAATTCCCGCCTGTGTGGTCTTAGCAGTAATGTGAGATTTTAGGTTCAGTGTGTTGTCGAGGGTAACACCAAGGACAACTGTCGAGAAGGAGCGTGGGATGGGGGTACGGGAGGTGCTTGTTTTGAGTTCGACAGGAGTCGGGACATCACGCATTCTATGGAAGTAAGGGATCTTTGACTTACTTGGGTTGGTTTTGATGCACCATAATAATTCCCAGGCGGTAATCCTGTCGACCTCTCTTTGTGTTCTGCGTGCTAGGAAACGAATGTTTTCATGTGTTGTGAGTTGAGTGATGTCATCTGCCTAAGAAAGGGTAAGTGTGTTTGGGTAAAGAGGTTCAGGTAAATCATTCGTGTAGAGTATATATAGGGTGGGAGACAGGACAAAGCCTTGGGGTACACCCGCTTTTAATGTGAAATAGTCCGAATAATGATCTCTGAACCGTATACGCATCGTTCGGCCATCTAAAAAGTTACATAATTTCATCATATTTACAGTTAATTCAAAGGACGTGCAAAGTTTGTATTTTAATCCTTCATGCCAAACAGTGTTAAAAGCTTTCTCAACATCTTTGGTGACAAGGGTGGAGGTACAGTTCTGGGCTTTATTGATACGTATATAGTTCAGGATTATATTCAAAACGTCTTGAGTAGAACGTTGTTGTCGGAAACCGAATTGTCTTTCAGTAAGCAAGTTATTTGTCTCTAGGTGAGTCCTGAGTCACATATTTACAAGTCGTTCAAAGGTCTTACCCAAAATTTCAAGGAGGCTAATAGGTCTATAGTTCTTGGGGTCAGTCAAGTCTTTTCCAGGTTTTGGTATGAGACATGCAGTTGCAGATTTAAAGAATGGAGGGAAATAGCCAGATGCAAGGGAGGCATTAAAGAGGTCAGTGATAGCGGAAGCAACAGAAAGTGGAAGGTGACGAAGGACTGAATATGATAGACCAGAAGCACCTGGAGCTTTTTTTGGAAGGTGTGTTAGTAAAGAGCGAACATCATCTACAGTAAAAGGAGAGTTTAGAGAATGCATGGAAGATAGGGTGTTTAGGCTTATGATTGGATCAGGATTGGTTAAATCTTCATGGTTGGATACCCATCTCTCTATGTCTAATGTATGTGCTATGACAGCTTGGTCTGGTGGATGTGGGTGGAAGATGTTTTCCCATATGTCTTTGAAAATATGTACAGCTTCAGCAGGGTCAAAGATCTGTCTGTTGTTGTGATTTATGTGTCTAAAGGTTGTGGATCGAGGGGTGCCTGTAAGTCTCCGAATGGATGACCAGAATGCTTTGGGATCTCTTGTACGCTGGACATCTGTTGTGTTTATAACTGATTGCCAATGTCGGGCATGGTCATCATCTAGGCTATGGATGATATGTGTACATAAAATAGTGAGGTCCCATCGGATGATATTTAGTCTGCTTTGGTTTGCTAGGAAACGGTGTCTGTAACATGTGAGTAGTCTTTTTGTTCTTTCTGATGGGTGGAAAGAGTAATGTACTTTGTGGCGTGTCATTGGGACAACCTCTGTAGCGGTTTGGGTAATTGATTGTTGAATGCGTTGAATTTGTGTGTTTATGTCTGATACTGGTCTATTGTCATAGTTGTGTGTGAGATCAAGAGTATTTAGGCGTTGTTTGAACAGATCCCAATCCGCCTGAGAATAAGCTGGAGAGGGGCGAACTGGAATGAGTATAGGATTTGAGGAAATATGGAAAATGATAGGAATGTGGTCAGATCCAGAGAGCAGTCCTGGTGTTGTGTAGTGATGTAAGCGATTACTAGCTCTGTTTGTAAAAATTTTATCAGGGGTGCCTTGGCCATTGTGTGTATAGACTGTTGGGAAGTAAGGTCCAAGGTGTATGAGATGTTTCTGTGTTACAAGTGTATGAAGTTGCCTACCATGCAAATTTGTGGAGTTGTCATGGAAGTCAGTGTGTTTGGCATTGAGATCGGCAAGTAGGTATACAGGGAGATGTGTGTGATTAAAAAGAATTCGTTAAATCATGAATGTTATGTTCTGGTTGGGTCTGGTATATGTCATGTACAGGATGATGGGTCCGTGTATCGTGTAAATTTTCACAGCCATGCTGTGAGAATATGTAAATGGAAGGGATAAGAACTCATGTTTAATGGTGCCTTTAACAAGAATAGCTACGCCATTCCAGTTTTCAGCAGGGGATTGACGGGCTGTATATCCTAAGTGTCTGACACGTTGATCATCACGAACACACGTGCTGTTTAATAACAACATGTGCTGTTTAATAACACGTGCTGTTTAATAACAACACATGCTGTTTAATAACAACACGTCTGGTTGTTCAGATTCAACGAGGTCAGCAAGAATGTGTTTGTTTGCGTTATAAGCTCGTATGTTAAACTGAATAACCTTAAGGGCCATGGTTGGGGTTACTTGATGGTGGGAAATGTAAGTCTTTATCGTGATAACCCATCATGTGTGTACCATCACCTGATCTGTATTTGATCGGTTGTGTTTTACGGTTTCTGGATTCAGAACGGGGAGGGGAAGATGAGAGAGGGCGGGAGGAGGAGGTGGGACTAGATGTAGTGGTAAGATGAGAGGATGAGTTGGGGCGAGAGGGAGAGGACGAGGGTTGATTTATTAAGTGCTGAACTTTATTCAGACAGTCGTTGAATTTGGGAGAGTCAGTATAATTTGGTTTCATAGTAGGAGATCAAGACTTGTGAGTAGGAGAACGAGAAGGACGAGTAGAGGAAGAACGAGATTGAGATCTTTTGGAGCTGAGGCCAGAGCTGGTGGAAGGATTAGAAGGAAAGGATTTTGGCATATGGGTGGAAAGAGAAGGGTCTGCCTGAGTAGAAGCATGAAGAGGAGTTTCTGGAGTGGAGAGAGAGGAGTTGGGAAAAAGTTCATCCTTGGGAAGAAAGAAATCAGGAGGGAAAATGATGGGGTCAAAATTGTTGGCTTTCAAAAGATCATTCAGCATCGTGGGATAGTTGGCACTTTTAAATGCTTTATGACAGTATACAGCAGTGAGCACAATGGTCTCAAGGATATTAGATTGTTTTGAGGATGTAGAAGCCGAGGGAAGGTTTGTTTGTGCAGCAGCAGCATAGGAAGGATAAGTTGTAGAAGTGGTAGCAGGAGGAACAGAAGAATTTGGTTGGTAAGTGGATGAGGAAGTTGTCTGTGTTTGTGAGCATGGAGTCAAGACTGGGTTTGGAAGGTTCAGAGGTTGATCTTTTCATAAGGAAGAAACATATTCCTTACGAGTAGGGCAGTTGAAAGAAGTACCAGAATGTGACTGAGAGCAGTGCAAGCATTTAGGAGGGTTGATACATTTCTGCCATGTGTGGCCTGGAGAAGAACACTTAGAACACAGCTGGTGCTTGTTACAAGTATTCTTTAAATGTCCAAACTCAAGGCATTTGTAGCACTGATGAATAGCAACATAGTTAGGTAGAAACAATGAAGTAGGTGGAAGAAGAAAGTAGTTAGCTCGAACACCATGTTTGAACAATTTATCAGCCTCATCTGGAGTGGAACATCTGATCTTAAGAATGTTAGAACGTTCAGGATGGAAAAGTTCCTCAACTGTGACATGATTTTGAGATGAAATGTCTGTCACCAAGGCGTCTTTGTTCTGGTTGTATTCGTTAAGCAGGGATGAGTCAACAAATTTTGCCACAACTGTACTCCTGGCCTTATGATCAGGAGCCCAATTGATAGCAAAACTTGCCTGAAAGAGCTTTTCTCGGACTTCCTTACTGGTACATAGGTCATAATTGACAGGATCAAGATTTACTTTACATCCGGTTTGTGTCTTGAAGATGTTTATCATCCGAGCCTGGGTAATGTTGAAAAAGGTAGATGCATAATCAATCGTATCCTTGTCAGCTTTAGAGTACTTTAACATCAAGGCCATTGTCGGAAAACTGGGTCTCTGTGCAGTTGCCATGATGACAACAGCACAGGTGAGTATGCTGCTTGAATCGTAAGTGGCATCTAAGGGGCGTCAAGTGCGTAATTCTGACAGGTCATGTTTGTGTTGTACAGTGTACCTGCCAAGATGAGGCTTCCCGTGCGTTAATTACAAGGAATGCAGCCACGGGCACCGGACCAGATGAATACTCCTACCGACGCAGGAGCAGGTCCAGCCGATCCAGAAAAAAAGAAGAAAATTTTAGAGGAGAGAAAGGTGCTGGTGTCTCCAGAGCGATGTAGTCAAGCTGATCCACTGTGTGGGGATCTTTAACCACCTCAATGAAGAGGGCTTGACTGGCCTCTGAGGAGATTACGGCACAACAGAGAGCTAAACCCGTGTCACACAAAAGAAAGATATTGGTTTAAAAAAAAAGCTGTCTAATTCTCCGAGATGCCTTCACAACCGAACATGGGTAAGAGGATGTCGGTACGCAAGGATTACACATACACAGAGTGCAGAGGTGTGGTGGTGTTGCTCTTGAACAATATATCAGCAGGTGACATCCAACAGGATGAGGTGGGAAGACTTCACCCAGCTGCAAGAGTGCAGAGGCCAACAGTCTGCCCTGGGGCAGGCAGCCAGCGACGCACAGAATCCTGGAGCCAAGATGAAGAATCTCCAGAAACCAACCAATCAGGCAATGTCTTCTTGAAACAAGAAAATCAATGCAATATTTCCTCAACAAACACACCAAAAGCTTCTTCCAGCATGGGGATCGCAAGGCAGCCAATCAGGAGCAAGCAAAGCATGCAGCCAATCAGGAGCAAGCAAAGCATACAGCCAATCGGGAGCAGGTACGTCTGTCCAGTGCGGAAGCTAGCAGAGGAATGCTTCTCTTCCTCTTCCACTAACGAGAAGTAGAGCAGGACGGGTATATATAGGCAGGAAGTGGCAGCGGCGGCGGAAGGAACTAGTAGTGGGGAAGTAAGGAGGAGGAGCCAGTCAAATACAGAAAAAGGGGAGCACTGCAAGGGAGCTAGGTGCCCACAGAGGGAGAGTGAGAACACAGAGGGGGGGATTAATAAAATAAATAATGAAGGAATGGAAACACAAAGCAGGGGAAAGAAAGGCAACCCAGAAGAGAAAAAGGAAAGAGGAAAGGGGAAGAGGGAGAAGAAGAAAAAAAAAAAATGCTCCAAACTTCAGAACACCCATGACTTAACCTGATTCCCCCTTTTTTCTTCTTCTCCCTCTTCCCCTTTCCTCTTTCCTTTTTCTCTTCTGGGTTGTCTTTCTTTCCTCTGCCTTATGTTTCTGTTCCTTCATTATTTATTTTATTATTTCCCCTCCCCCCACCTCTGTGTTCTCGCTCTCCCTCTGTGGGCACCTAGCTCCCTTGCAGTGCTCCCCTTTTTTTGTATTTGACTGGTTCCTCCTCCTTACTTCCCCACTACTACTTAATTCCACCTCCGCTGCTGCTGCTGCCGCTGCTGCCGCCACCGCGCCACTGCCGCCACCACTTCCTCCCTATATATGCCCATCCTGCTCTACTTCTCGTTAGTGTGACTTTGTAAATGGTCAAAGTCGGACCGAAACGTCGTCGAAGCTCCTCTCTTCTATGTGCTCATCATTAACCACAAGAATATTAATTAGTGATTCTTTGTTGGCAAGAACCAAGTCAAGCAGGTTGTTTCCTCTAGTTGGTTCTGTCACAAAGTGTTTTAAAAAGCAATCCTGAACTGTATCAAGAAAATCACTAGACTCAAGATTTCCTGTCACATTGTTCGAATCAATTTGTCTCAAGTTAAAATCTCCTATTAACACAACATTTTCATATCTAGATGCTTTATGAATTTCGTCCCATAGCAGTGTGCAGAGCTCCTTATCAAGACTTGGGGGTGTCTACATCACACCCAAAATTAATATTTCAAGACCCTTGAGAAACTGTAGCCAAACAGATTCTGTGTCCGATGTTTCTAATCTTATATCTTGTCTAACACAATTAAAATTACCTCTGACATGCATCACCACTCCACCACCCTGTTGACCCTATGAGTGTGGAATATTTTATTACCCTTTATGTTGTATTCAGAAGGCATTTTCCTATCTTACCTGCACTTGCAAGTAATCTTCGCTCTTCTATCTTATTTCTTAGACTCTTACTATTTGTATAGTAAACCTTAAGGTAGCTAGTTACTCGATGTCCTCTACTAACTCTGTTTGTTGAACAATTGCTTTGCCTTTATCAGCAACTTTATTTTGAATATTGTCTTTCACAGTATCCTGGTAATATCTGTTATCGTGGTATTGAGGCATCCTGGTAATATCTACTTTCAACCCTAATATGCAGCCTGATTGTTTCCCACAGACACCCATACCTCTATACTGTATCAGTTTAAAGTCCTAGACAAGTCACCAATGACCCCCTTAATTGAACTGCCTAATGCAGCCAATCTAGCCTCAGAGAGATGAACCCCATTGCTGTATAGTCCTTGTGGCTTAGCGCTTCTTTTTTTATTATAATAATAATGCCATTGAATTTGTCCCAGTTATCAATGAATGGGATTGCAAGTGCCTTGCAGTACCTGTCTAGCCAGCAATTTATACCAATTACCCTAGACATCCATTCATTGCCCTCTCCTCATCTAGGCAAGATGCTACATATAATTGGGATCCTTCCCTTCAAAATGACTACATCTATGGCTGACCTGTAATTATCCAGCAGCTCCTGTCTCGTGCCCTTCCCGATGTCATTTCCACCAGCATTAAGATAATGGGCTTGTTCCCATTACATGATGTAATATTATCCCACCTGCTGACTCTGTCACCAACACCAGTTACTGGGAGGCATACCCTCTGATCTTCCTATCTCTGTTACAAAAAGCACGGTCCATATATCTTACCTGAGAGTCTCCCACAATCAGAATATTCTTATCTTGATTAGCAGGGCAATCAATGATCCCTTTAACCTCACTAACCACTGAAATACACTTGTCCTAGAGAGCGTAGAATCGATTTCCTACCTTCACATCTCTCTTAACCTTATCTTCCTTCTTCCTGAAATGTGAAACTCTTGCTAGTTAAAGCAGCTGACACTCCACCTCACTGCGGGTAACCGTTTCCTCCTTACCAGCTCCAACCATCTCATACTCGCTCCCAAACCCATCTAGGTGAAGCTTCAGCCTCCTATTTTTCTCCTGGAGAAGTAGAACCACCTTCTTTAACACTTAAATCTGAGTTTCTAAAACACTACAGCAAGCCATGGTGCTCAGTAACACCCCAAGCCAATTCCCAGACAGCTTAGGACAGGGAGGGAGGGGAGTGTTAACAGGCCGTGGTCAAGGTACAGTGCTACATCACACAGTGCTACATCACACAGTGCTACATCACAGTCACAGTGCTACATCACACAGTGCTACATCACAGTCACAGTGCTACATCACAATCACAGTGCTACATCACAGTCACAGTGCTACATCACAGTCACAGTGCTACATCACAGTCACAGTGCTACATCACAGG
This sequence comes from Cherax quadricarinatus, assembly GCF_038502225.1. Classification (NCBI taxonomy): domain Eukaryota; kingdom Metazoa; phylum Arthropoda; class Malacostraca; order Decapoda; family Parastacidae; genus Cherax; species Cherax quadricarinatus. The sequence goes on along the minus strand of NC_091339.1, from coordinate 31,647,034 downwards.
CACAGTGCTACATCACAGTCACAGTGCTACATCACAGACACAGTGCTACATCACAGACACAGGCTACATCACAGTCACAGTGCTACATCACAGTCACAGTGCAACATCACAGTCACAGTGCTACATCACAGTCACAGTGCTACATCACAGACACAGTGCTACATCACAGACACAGGCTACATCACAGTCACAGTGCTACATCACAGTCACAGTGCTACATCACAGACACAGGCTACATCACAGTCACAGTGCTACATCACAGACACAGTGCTACATTACAGATACAGTGCTACATCAGACAGTACTACATCACAGACTCAGTGCTACATCACAAACACAGTGCTACATCACAGACGTTGCTATATCAGATACAGTACTACATCACAGTCACAATGCTACATCACAGTCACAGTGCTACATCACAGTTACAGTGCTACATCACAGACACAGTGCAACATCACAGACCAGGCTTCTGTTGTTAGATCAGACTGTTGTTGTTGGACCAGGTTGTTGTTGTGAGACAAGAATGAGGTGGCCCCATGGCCTGGCTGGCAAAGCTCTCACTTCACATGTGGAGGGCCCGGGTTCGATTCCCGGCAGGGTGGAAACACTTTGACGTGTTTCCGTACACCTACTGTCCTGTTCACCTAGGAGCAACTAGGTACCTGGGTGTTAGTCGACTGGAGTGGGTCGCATCGTGGGGGACAAGATTGAGGACCTCATTGGAAATAAGACAGACAGTCCTTGATGATGATGTGCTACTAGATATAATAATTGATGAAACAGTATTTAGGTGTACCTGAATAAACTTACTCTTAGATGTCATCATAAATGAGAGAGAGATGCTAAGAATGTAAACACGGACAAACACTCCAGCTAACCGCTTTACAGTGTACAATGTATGTCGTTTGTAATACAGTACACTGTCGTTTAACACGGTAGCTACATTCCTGAAAACGCCGTGTTAGTCAAAACCGTGTTCGACAAACTGAAGAACTTATGGGAAAATTAAGGTTATGTTCCTAGTAGCCCCCAAAAAGTCAAACATTTTTTTAGATGAACAGATCTTGTAAAAATAAAAGTGAATATGTAATTGTAGTTCATTGTCGTGATGAATTATGTTGTTTTTACTGCACAAGACTACAAATACAGCAGAAATAATAATATTTCTTAAATTGTGAGTGCTGTTGATTGTGGATGATTGTGAAGAGAGAGGAGAGTTATGCTGTGGCCCTACTGGCCTGAGGTGGATGATAGAGGTACTGGTACTAAAGTTGTTGATTGTACTAAAGTGTGCACAAATTCCGTAAGGGATTTCTGTTCTATTTTACCCTACAGTACATTATACAATTGACGGTAAGGTATCAGCTGCTCTAGATACCGTTTCAGGGTCCTCTTCAGTGAAAAAGTATAACTTTGGGTCGTTCAGTAAGTCAGTCAAGTCATTCAGTCCAGTCAGTCAAGTCATTCAGTCAGTCAAGTCGGTAAGTCAAGCCAATATGTTATTCAGTCAAGTCAGTAAGTTGTTCAGTCAAGTCATTCAGCAAGTCTTTCAAGTCATTCAGTCAGTCAGTCAGTCAAGTCAGAAAGTCATTCAGTCAAGTCAGAAAGTCATTCAGTCAAGTCAGTAAGTCATTCAGTTAAGTCAATAGGTCAGTCAGGTCATTCAGTAAGCCAATCAAGTCATTCAGTAAGTCAATCTAGTCATTCAGTCAGTAAGTCCATCTAGTCATTCAGTCAGCCAAGTCATTCAGTCAGTCAGTCAAGTCAGTAAGTTATTCAGGCAAGTCATATGTTATTCAGTCAAGGCAGTCATTCAGTCAATAAGTCAAGGCAGTAAGTTAGTCATCACACAAACTCATATTTTCCTCATTCTTTTTGTGTACAAAATGCTTCATTCCAGCTACAGGCTATCTCTCGTCTAATATCTCAATTTTCTTCGCTAATTCTAAGACTTAAATGCTTAAATCTTTTCTTGCAACTTTCAGCAACACTACTGGGTGCCATGATTGCCTGGCAGATAATATTACTGTCATCTAGCTCTCTCTGCCAGTCAATGGCACCTAGTGCTAGTTTTAGGTTGTTTATCGATGTCTCATCATGCAGGTGAAATGAGATCTTTCTTGTTTCTTGAGGCAGTTTAGATAAGTTGGTTATGAGAAAGGTAGGGTAGTGGTCTGTGGTGTTGTCTTTGATTATACCTGCTTGTAGTGGGGATATCGTGTTGGTCCAGATATGGTCAAGTAACGAGGCACTTGTCTCAGAGATTCATGTTGGCTTCGTTATAGAGGGTAGCAACAAGCTGTTGTTCATAGCATTTGTGAAATCAGCTACTGGAGGGTCAGTTGCTTGGATAAGGTTTATGTTGAAGTCTTCTGCTAGTGTCAGATGGTGTTTATTCAACTCTGACTCAGTTATCACGTTTCTAAGGTTACTGCTAAAAGTGTAAGTATTTGAGTGTGGTAGTCTGTAGACTGCGCCAACTGTTATAGGTTTCTTAAGTGTTCTTGATGTGAATTTAGCTATTATATATTCACCGTTTTCATCCCGTACATTAGTTGAATTTATACATTCCAGTTCATCAGAGTAATAGATGACAGTGCCTCCTCCTGATTGGTCAGGCCTGCAGTTATGTATGGCTGTGTAACCAGGTATGGTAAATATGTCTACCACATTTTGTCTGAGCCAGGTTTCAGTAAGTACAGTGGACCCCCGTTAACGATATTTTTTCACTCCATAAGTATGTTCAGGTGCCAGTACTGACCAAATTTATTCCCATAAGGAATATTGTGAAGTAGATTATTCCTTTCAGACCCCCAAACATACACGTACAAACGCACTTACATAAATACACTTACATAATTGGTCGCATTTGGAGGTAATCGTTATGCGGGGGTCCACTGTATAATGAAAGTGTGACTGGCTATAGCTGTTTGTAGAGAATTGTCAAAATCAGTAATTCCAGATGTTGTAATCTTCTCTTCAAGGTTGAGGATCCTACTCTCGAGGTGGGCTATCTTGGCCTCATGTTGTGCTAGTGTTGACTGAAGATTTGTATTATCAGTTGTTAGTGCAACAATGTATGACTTAACAGTATTTGGATTTATTTATTTATTTATTTAATGGCTTTGCAAACAGTATATTGAGATTGTGTATATACAATAGCGGGTTGCAATGCAAAGAGAGCCTCTATTATGCCTTGGCATTATCGGCCAACTTAACATTATTGGCTTACATTCTACTTAATACTAAGGAGTAGTACAGTGGACCCCCGCATAGCGACTTTAATCCGGGCAAGAGGGCTCATTGTTATGCGAAATGATCGGTATGCGAATGAATTTTCCCCATAAGAAATAATGGAAATCAAATTAATCCGTGCAAGACACCCAAAAGTATGAAAAAAAAAATTTTTACCACACGAAATGTTAATTTTAATACACACAAACTGAAAAAGGCATGCACAATTACATGACACTTACTTTTATTGAAGATCTGGTGATGATTGATGGGATGGGAGGAGGAGAGAGAGAGTGTTAGTGTTTAGAAGGGGAATCCCCTTCCATTAAGACTTGAGGTGTCGAGTCCTTTTCTGGGGTTACTTCCCTTCTTCTTTTAATGCCACTAGGACCAGCTTCAGAGTCACTGGACTTCTTTCGCACAACATATCTGTCCATAGTGGCCTGTACCTCTCGTTCCTTTATGACTTCCCTAAAGTGTTTCACAACATTGTCAGTGTAATAGTCACCAGCACGGCTTGCAATAGCTGTGTGAGGGTGATTTTCATCCATGAAGGTTTGCACTTCAAGCCACTTTGCACAGATTTCCTTAATCTTTGTAGTAGGCAATTTCTTCAATTTCTCTCTCCCCTCCTTCAAACCAGTTTCCTCAGGTCTGGCCTCTTGCTGTTGAAGTTGATCTATCAGCTCATCAGTGGTTAGTTCTTCATTGTCCTCCTCCACCAACTCTTCCACATCATCCCCACTAACCTCCAACCCCAAGGACTTTCCCAATGCCATAATGGATTCCTCAACTGGCATAATCCTCTCAGGGTTAGCCTCAAACCCTTCAAAATCCCTTTGGTCTACACATTCTGGCCACAGTTTCTTCCAAGCAGAGTTCAAGGTCTTCTTAGTCACTCCCTCCCAAGCCTTACCTATAAGGTTTACACAATTGAGGATATTAAAGTGCTCTCTCCAAAACTCTCTTAGAGTCAGTTGAGTTTCTGAGGTCACTACAAAGCACCTTTCAAACAGAGCTTTTGTGTACAGTTTTTTGAAGTTTGCAATAACCTGCTGGTCCATGGGCTGCAGGAGAGGAGTGGTATTAAGAGGCAAAAACTTCACCTTAATGAATTTCATGTCCCCATAAAGTCGCTCTGCCATGTCTGTAGGATGACCAGGGGCATTGTCTAACACCAGGAGGCACTTAAGTTCTAATTTCTTTTCAGTTAGGTAATCTTTCACATTGGGGGCAAATGCATAGTGTAACCAGTCATAGAAAAAGTCCCTAGTGACCCATGCCTTACTGTTTGCCCTCCACAGCACACACAAATTCTCCTTGAGGACATTCTTTTGCCTGAACGGTCTGGGAGTTTCAGAGTGATACACTAATAAAGGCTTTACTTTGCAATCACCAGTAGCATTGGAACACATCAATGAAGTAAGCCTGTCTTTCATAGGCTTATGTCCTGGGAGTGCCTTTTCCTCCTGAGTAATGTAGGTCCTGCTTGGCATTTTCTTCCAAAACAGGCCTGTTTCATCACAATTAAACACTTGTTCAGGTTTCAGTCCTTCACTGTCTATGTACTCCTTGAATTCCTGCATATATTTTTCAGCTGCTTTGTGGTCCGAACTGGCAGCCTCACCATGCCTTATCACACTATGTATGCCACTACGCTTCTTAAATCTCTCAAACCAACCTTTGCTGGCCTTAAATTCACTCACATCATCACTAGTTGCAGGCATTTTTTTAATTAAATCCTCATGCAACTTCCTAGCCTTTTCGCTTATGATCGCTTGAGAGATGCTATCTCCTGCTAGCTGTTTTTCATTTATCCACACCAATAAGAGTCTCTCGACATCTTCCATCACTTGCGATCTCTGTTTCGAAAACACAGTTAAACCTTTGGCAAGAACAGCTTCCTTGATTGCCTTTCTGTTGCCCACAATAGTAGCGATGGTTGATTTGGGTTTCTTGTACAACCTGGCCAGGTCGGCGACACGCACTCCACTTTCATACTTATCAATGATCTCTTTCTTCATCTCTATAGTAATTCTCACCCTTATTGCTGTAGGGTTGGCACTAGAAGCTTTCTTGGGGCCCATGGTCACTTATTTTGCAGATAAAATCACCAAAAACACTGTAATAATACGAAATGTTTCGATTGTATGCTTGGATGTTACCGCGGAGGCTGGCTGGTAAACAATGCCACCGGCGGCACATGTGAGGCTGGCTAAGGGCGCACATTGGACGCGTCTCGGATGAAGAGCGGTGAGCGGGTTTTTGAGCGGTATGCGAGGCAAAATTTTTGCGATAAAAGCGAGCGGTATGCGGATTGAACGTTATGTGATGCCGACGGTATGCAGGGGTCCACTATATATCATGGTTGTACAGTAGGAAAGTAATTATTTCGTAGTTGTACAGTAGAATATTAATTATAAATGAATCAAAATTTGTATAATACGAAGATATACATATTTATATTCTAAAATACTTTTGTGAAAAACAATGATTCAATTATATTCCTGTCAACAATGGATAAAAGGTTCAATGTGATTGTTTCAGTTATGATGTGGGAGTACATAGATGAGTAAATGTGTACTGAGTATTTAGCATTTAGTCTAGGGTGATTAAGTGGCTTTTGAGAAGAGTCTTAAATTGATTTTCAGACTGGGTTACTTTAATATCTTCTGGTAATGAATTCCATATTTTGGGGCCCTTGATGTGTATAGAGTTTTTACACAGTATGATATGGACACGAGGTATATAAAAAAGAGATCTGTGTCTTGTGTTGTGGTCATGTGTCCTGTTTAGGTCGGTGAGGAAAAGTTTGAGTGGGGGGTTTATATTTGCGTGTATTGTTCTGTGTATGTAGTAGGCACATGAATAAGTATGGATGTTCTTAATGGTAAGCAGATTCAGACTTTTGAAAATTGGTGGAGTATGCTGGCGGGAGTGGGAATTTGTTATCATTCTTACTGCTGCCTTTTGCTGGGTTATTAGGGGTTTTAGGTGATTTGATGTTGTTGATCCCCATGCACAAATTCCATATGTAAGATAAGGGTATATGAGTGAATGGTACGTACAGTGCCAGGAGAGCTGATTGTGGAATGTAGTACCTTATCTTTGATAGTATGCCTACAGTCTTGGAGATTTACTTGGTGATTTGTTGTATGCGTGTGTCCGGAACTTTAGGCTACTTTCAAGGTGGATACCTAGGAATTTTCCATATCTGAGTCTTGTGACTGATGATCCATTTAGCGTAATGTTAATTGGATCATTTGCAGCTTTGTTTCCAAACTGAATGAAATAGGTTTTATCAGTGTTCAGGGTAAGTTTGTTAGCCATCATCCAGGCAGATATTTTCTGTAATTCAGCATTGACTGTGTTTGCTAGTATGACTGCGTTTGGGTGGGAAAATACATATGTAGTGTCATCTGCAAATAATATGGGTTTGAGTAGCTGTGATGCATTCGGTAGATCATTGATGTTGATGAGAAAGAGGAGTGGTCCAAGAACGCTTCCTTGTGGGACTCCTACTGTGATTGGTTGGGTGGAGGAGCTTGCATCATTTGCATACACATATTGAGTTCTGTTACTAAGGTATGACTTTAGGTAGTTGAGGGAGTGGCCTCTGATACCATAGTGCATTAATTTGGAGTACAGTAGTTCATGGTCGACTGTATCAAAAGCTATACGTAAATCAATGAAAATGCCCAGCGGGACTTCTTTCTTTTCAAGTGCGGTATATATTAGTTCTAGCATGTGTATGATAGCATCATTTGTGCTTTTATCATTCCTGAATCCAAACTGACAAGGGTTTAATATGTTGTGTGAAACGAGGTAGGAATAGATCCGTCTATGAATTAATTTTTCAAAGATTTTAGAGAGCAGTGGTAAGTTAGATATTGGTCTATAGTTATTCAAGTCAGCTTGGTCACCTCCTTTATGGATCGGAGTGACCCTCTCTATTTTGAGGATTGTTGGGAAGGTAGATGATTCAGTGGATTTGTTAAAGAGCATAGCAATAATTGGTGACAATACATGAGAAGCTTTTTTGTACATAAAAGCAGGCAAGTTGTTTATGTCTCCTGCCTTGTTTTTAAGGGTGTTTATGATGAGCATAACTTCAGTGGGGTTGGTTGGAGCTAGGAATAGTGTATTTGGGTAGGTTCCTTTGAAGTAGTCTGATGGACGGGCATTTGTGCTTGTTATTTTGTTTGCTAGATTTTTTTCTAAAGTGGAGAAGAAAACATTAAGTCTGCTGTTTCGGTTGGAGTGAGTAGGGGTTCGTCTGATTTTGTTAGTTTGATTGCTTTGTTTTTGGATAACTTTTTAGTTCCAAGAATTTCAGATAGAGTTTTCCAGGTTTTTTTCATATCACCTTTGTTGTTATGTAATCTGTTTTCATAATACAATTTTTTTGACCTTATCAGGCTGGTAAGTGCTGACGAGTAATTTCTTGACTGTTCTCTAGTTATTTGACCCATTCTATACTGTTTTCATATTTGTGCTTTGTGTTAATGAATTTGAGGATGCTTGGTGTTAGCCAGGGATTATTCAGTCTCTTTGCTGTGATCTGTTTAGTTTTTCTGGGGCAATGTCTGTTATAGAGGCATTGGGCATTTTTTAGAAAATTATTTATACATTCATTCATATCTGTATATGTTTCAAGCTCATTTTGCCAATCGATGTTATTCCTAGTTGCTATAAAGTTGTTAACTATGTCTCGTTATGTAGTCTGATGGTTACTTTAGTAATGTCTTGTCGTAGTTTGCCCAGATTAGTTATGAGAAAGGTTGGGTAGTGGTCTGTAGTGTTGTCTGTGATTATGCCTGATTTTAAAGGGGATATGGTGTTTGTCCAGATGTGGTCTATTAAGGAGATGCTTGTCTCGGAGATTCTTGTAAGTTTAGATATTGCTGGTAGCAACAGGCAGTTACTCATTGTGTTTGTGAATTCGGTTACTTGTGGGTCCTGGTCGTGTAGTATGTTTATGTTGAAATCACCTGTTAGTAGTAGGTGGTCTTTATTCATGTGTGCATCAGTAATCATGTTTCCTAGTTTTTCACTAAAGTGATAAATGTTTGACTGTGGTACTCTGTAGATGTTTATAACTGTGAGGGGTTTTTGCAGGTCTTTTGATTTAAATTTGGCTATGATATATCTGGATTGTTGGTCATACCTGAGAGATCAACTGGAGTGCTGAATCCCATGAATTATATGAGAGGGAGTCAGTCATGTTTGGTGTTGCTGTTGTATTGTGTAGCCCTGGGCAGTGGTGTTTTCTTGCTGTTACTGTTGTTGTTTCTTCTGCGATTTCCTCTTATAGTATCATGGGAGAAGTTATTGGTGAGGTGATGAAAGAGAGAGCTTTATTTCACAGAGCTTGGATTAAGTGTTCATCTGGTAGCAGGGCAGTGCTAGGGTTTGCAGGGCTCTCTTCCTTAGCTCAGTGGTGACGTGTACTTAGCTCAGTGGTGATGTGTACTTAGCTCAGTGGTGATGTGTACTTAGCTCAGTGGTGACGTGTACTTAGCTCAGTGGTGACGTGTAATTAGCTTGAGTGGTGACGTGTACTTAGCTCAGTGGTGACGTGTACTTAGCTCAGTGGTGACGTATACTTAGCTCAGTGGTGACGTGTACTTAGCTCTGTGAAGACCTGTTTGCGCGCTCTCTACGAATTGAAGCAAGATGCCCTCCATCGAGCAACTTTACCAACAGCTTAAGGAAGAATTGAGGATGGCGAAGATGGAGATTCGGCGACTGACCGAGGAAAACAAGAAGATTCGTAGTAGTCCTCCTGTTTTGAGTCCTCAGGTCAAGAAAGGAAACTGGTCAGTGGCTGGACAGCAGGGAACGAAGTTGACGATCAAGAAGACGAATGGAAAGGTAGAAACGATGAAGAAGAAGGAGACTGCCGTGGAAACTGTTGTGGAAACATCTAATACATTCTCAGTGCTACCCGACGAATGTGAGTCGACTACTGGGAATGTCAAGACGAACGACACCAAGGAAAGTAAGAATATTGTTGTTGTTGGGGATAGCCAAGTTAGGTATATGGATAGGGCGTTCTGCTTGAAGGACAGGAGTAGGAGACAGAGGGTTTGCTTTCCTGGGGCTGGGATGGAGGATATTGTTAGCCGTCTGGATGACATGAGAGGTAATGGGAGCAATCCTATTATCTGTCTCAGTGCTGGAGGCAACGATGTTGGCAGACATAGGAGTGAAGACCTGATTAGCAGGTATAGGTCAGCAATAGAAATAATTAGGAAGAAGGGTGGGAACCCTGTCATATGTGGTATTTTGCCAAGGAGAGGAGTTGGAAATAAATGGTTGTCCAGGGCAATTGGTGTCAATTGCAGGCTGGACAAATACTGTAAGGAAAATGTGGTAACATTCATTGACAACTGGGACCTCTTCTATGGCAGAAATGACATATATGCCAGGGATGGGGTTCACTTATCTAGGTCTGGGGTGGGAGCACTGGCAACTGCAGTGGAGGGAGCTGTTAGGACTTTAAACTAGGAATAGTTAGTGGTATGGGTTTTGGCAGGAAAACAGCGAAGTCCCAGTGTAGTAATATTATGAGTTCTAGGGGAACTAGTATTAAGCAGAACGAGGTAGATATTGAAAAGCCAGTGACATTGGGTGATAAGGACAGTAATAGGTTTAGTAGAAAAACAGAAATGAGCAGGAAGGGTAAAGAGAAAGGAGAGTCTTTCAATGTTTATTATGCTAATAGCCGTAGTGCTAGGAATAAGATGGACGAGTTGAGATTAGTTGCTAGTGCAGGTAACATTGATGTATTTGCCTTAACTGAGAAGTGGTTTAATTCAAAAAGTCGGGACATGCCTGCGGAATGTCACATTCAGGGTTTTAAATTGTTCCAAGTAGATAGAAGTATCAGGAAGGGGGGTGGGGTGGCATTGTATGTCCGAGATCGCTTGAACTGTTGTATAAAAACGGGTATTAAGTCTGAAGTAACACATGCAGAGTCTGGATAGAATTTTCAGAGGGGCATGAAAAACTGATTTTAGGAGTTATATACCGTCTCCCAAACTTAGATAGGGACCAAGGGAGACTACTATGGGAGGAAATTGTTAAGGCCACAGGGCACGATAATGTAGTAATTCTAGGAGACTTTAACTTTAGTCATATTGATTGGAATTTCTTGACTGGGAATTTAGAATCATGCGACTTATTAGAAGTAGTTCAGGATTGTTTTTTGAAGCAGTTTGTGACAGAACCTACAAGGGGAAATAACCTGCTTGACTTAGTTCTGGCAAACAATGAATCCCTTGTTAATAATTTAGAAATTTCAGAGGCACTGGGTGCTAGCGACCACAAATCAATCTCATTTAGCATTGAATGGAAGTACGATAGTAGGGATAACTCAGTAACAGTCCCAGATTTTCGCTTAGCAGATTACGATGGGCTTAGAGAACACTTATCATCTGTTGACTGGGGTAACAAAGAGAGCTATCAATATGACAGTTTTCTGAACACTATACATGCTGCTCAAAGAACGTTTATCCCATATAAAGAAATTAGATCAAATAGAAATGACCCAAAATTGATGAATAATAGGCTCAAATATCTACTAGGGCATAAGAAAGGAATTTATAGGCGTATCAAAAGAGGTGAGGGTCGTCTTATGAATCGGTATATTGACATTAAGAGGGACATTAAAAAGGGGATAAGAAAAGCTAAAAGGGACTATGAAATTAAAGTTGCTAGGGATTCTAAAACTAACCCAAAAAGTTTTTTCCAGGTATATAGAACAAAAGTTAGAGATAAGATAGGTCCCCTTAAAAATAACTATGGGCATCTTACTGACAAAGAGAATGAAATGTGTTCGATTTTAAATAATTATTTTCTCTCAGTTTTTACACAGGAAGACACTAACAATATTCCAGTAATAAATTTTTATAGTGGGCTAGAAGAGGATAAATCATGTAACATCACAGTCACTAGTGAAATGGTTGTGAAGCAGATAGACAGACTGAAGCAAAATAAGTCGCCGGATCCTGATGAGGATTTTTCAAGGGTTTTTAAGGAATGCAGAATGGAACTCTGTGAATCATTAACTAATATTTTTAATTTATCTCTTCAAACAGGTGTAGTGTCTGATAAGTGGAAGATGGCTAATGTAATTCCTATTTTTAAAACAGGGGACAAGTCATTACCGTCAAATTACCGCCCAATAAGCCTGACCTCAATTGTAGGCAAATTACTAGAGTCAATTATAGCTTAGATTATAAGAAGCCATCTCGATAAGCATAGCTTGATTAATGATACTCAGCATGGAATCACAAGAGGCCGGTCTTGTCTAACTAATTTATTAACTTTCTTCAGTAAAGCTTTTGAGGCTGTTGACCACGATAAAGAGTTTGATATTATTTACTTAGATTTTAGTAAGGCTTCTGATAGAGTTCTGCACCAAAGACTGTTAAAGAAAGTGGCAGCTCATGGCATTGGGGGAAAAGTGCTCTCATGGATCGAGTCATGGCTCACAGATCACCACCCATCTAGAGCAAGATCACCACCCATCTAGAAACCCATCAGTTACACAACCCAGGGCAACATGGGTTTAGAACAGGTCGCTCCTGTCTGTCTCAACTATTGGATCACTACGACAAGGTCCTAAATGCACTAGAAGACAAAAAGAATGCAGATGTAATATATACAGACTTTGCAAAAGCCTTCGACAAGTGTGACCATGGCGTAATAGCGCACAAAATGCGTGCTAAAGGAATAACAGGAAAAGTCGGTCGATGGATCTATAATTTCCTCACTAACAGAACACAGAGAGTAGTCGTCAACAGAGTAAAGTCCGAGGCAGCTACGGTGAAAAGCTCTGTTCCACAAGGCACAGTACTAGCTCCCATCTTGTTCCTCATCCTCATATCCGACATAGACAAGGATGTCAGCCACAGCACCGTGTCTTCCTTTGCAGATGACACCCGAATCTGCATGACAGTGTCTTCCATTGCAGACACTGCAAGGCTCCAGGTGGACATCAACCAAATCTTTCAGTGGGCTGCGGAAAACAATATGAAGTTCAACGATGAGAAATTTCAATTACTCAGATATGGTAAACATGAGGAAATTAAATCTTCATCAGAGTACAAAACAAATTCTGGCCACAAAATAGAGCGAAACACCAACGTCAAAGACCTGGGAGTGATTATGTCGGAGGATCTCACCTTCAAGGACCATAACATTGTATCAATCGCATCTGCTAGAAAAATGACAGGATGGATAATGAGAACCTTCAAAACTAGGGAGGCCAAGCCCATGATGACACTCTTCAGGTCACTTGTTCTATCTAGGCTGGAATATTGCTGCACTCTAACAGCACCTTTCAAGGCAGGTGAAATTGCCGACCTAGAAAATGTACAGAGAACTTTCACGGCGCGCATAACGGAGATAAAACACCTCAATTACTGGGAGCGCTTGAGGTTTCTAAACCTGTATTCCCTGGAACCCAGGAGGGAGAGATACATGATTATATACACCTGGAAAATCCTAGAGGGACTAGTACCGAACTTGCACACGAAAATCACTCACTACGAAAGCAAAAGACTTGGCAGACGATGCACCATCCCCCCAATGAAAAGCAGGGGTGTCACTAGCACGTTAAGAGACCATACAATAAGTGTCAGGGGCCCGAGACTGTTCAACTGCCTCCCAGCACACATAAGGGGGATTACCAACAGACCCCTGGCAGTCTTCAAGCTGGCACTGGACAAGCACCTAAAGTCAGTTCCTGATCAGCCGGGCTGTGGCTCGTACGTTGGTTTGCGTGCAGCCAGCAGCAACAGCCTGGTTGATCAGGGGCTGATCCACCAGGAGGCCTGGTCACAGACCGGGCCGCGGGGGCGTTGACCCCCGAAACTCTCTCCAGGTAAACTCCAGGTAAACAGACAGGAAGCAGAGAGTGTCCATAAATGGGGTTAAATCCGAGTGGGGATCTGTAACAAGTGGCGTTCCACAGGGATCAGTCTTGGGCACGTTGTTGTTTATAATATATATCAGTGACCTTGATGAGGGAATTACTAGTGATATGAGCAAATTCGCCGATGACACAAAGATAGGTAGGATAATTGATTCAAACGTAGATGTTAGGGAACTTCAGGAGGATTTAAACAAACTATATTCTTGGCCAGAAAAGTGGCAGATGCAGTTCAATGTAGATAAATGCAAGGTTCTGAAGCTCGGGAGTGTCTATAACCCTAGCACTTATAAGTTAAATGATGTAGAACTTAGCCATACAGATTGCGAAAAGGACTTGGGGGTTATGGTGAGCAGCAACCTTAAACCAAGACAGCAATGCCTAAGCGTACATAATAAGGCAAATAGATTATTGGGATTTATATCAAGAAGTGTAAGCAACAGAAGTCCAGAGGTCATACTGCAGCTTTATACATCATTAGTAAGGCCTCACCTAGATTATGCAGCTCAATTCTGGTGTCCATATTACAGAAAGGACATAAATTCGTTAGAAAACATTCAGCATAGGATAACTTAATTAATACATAGAATTAGAAATCTTCCTTATGAAGAAAGATTGAAGACTCTTAAGTTACATTCACTTGTTAGACGAAGAATGAGGGGAGACCTGATTGAAGTGTATAAGTGGAAGATAGGTATTAATAAAGGGGATATTAATAAGGTCTTGAGGATATCTCTCCAAGAGAGAACCCGCAGTAATGGATTTAAATTAGATAAGTTTAGATTTAGAAAGGACATAGGAAAGTATTGGTTTGGAAATAGGGTAGTTGAGTGGAACAGTCTACCTAGTTGGGTTATTGAGGCTAGGACTTTGGGTACTTTCAAATTTAGGTTGGATAAGTACATGAGTGGGAGGGGTTGGATTTGAGTGGGACTTGCACATCAGAGCTTATTTTTTGGGTAACATTGAAAATTGGGTTGGTCAAATGTTTTGTTAGTGGGATCAGTTGTAAAGGACCTGCCTAGTATGGGCCAACAGGCCTGCTGCAGTGTTCCTCCTTTCTTATGTTCTTATCAGTTTTATCAAATTATAGGTAGCAGTGTTAGTATTCTTGGGTCATTTTGAGTTCTACGTGGGCTTGTGCAGTTGTACCTGCAGTTAGGCCATCAGAAGCTTTGATGGACCCTGGTTGTTGGAGAAAATAGCTGTGCTAGGATGCCGCTGCGATAGTTCATCCCAGTTCTGAATACATACATGTATAATAGTTGTGTGTACATGCCAAGAGCCCCTTAATTTCAGAGCATTGTGGGTAAACTTAAAACTAACTTAAGATTAATAAGGCAATAACAGAACATTTGGTCTTTAGATGAGTTATAGTGCATACAAGGGAATTGAGTATTCTATTGGGTCATGCAATATGGCTTTGATAAGTCTTGTAGAAAAGACGTACAATTTTGATTATTAACTTTAGGTGGACACAATGGAATGATTAACATTTGAGATGAATACAGATATTGAGAATAAGTATATATTGATTATAAAGTTTTTACCTGTATTCATGATATTGAGCAAATTCATGTATAGATTGGCATGTATGGATGTATGATGTATGGATGTATGGATGTATGGATTGGCAGAGAGCATGTATAGTCCCTTTATATAAAGGGAAAGGGGACAAAAGAGACTGTAAAAATTATAGAGGAATAAGCTTACTGAGTATACCAGGAAAAGTGTACGGTAGGGTTATAATTGAAAGAATTAGAGATAAGACAGAATGTAGGATTGCGGATGAGCAAGGAGGTTTCAGAGTGGGTAGGGGATGTGTAGATCAGGTGTTTACATTGAAGCATATATGTGAACAGTATTTAGATAAAGATAGGGAAGTTTTTATTGCATTTATGGATTTAGAAAAGGCATATGATAGAGTGGATAGAGGAGCAATGTGGCAGATGTTGCAAGTATATGGAATAGGTGGTAAGTTATTAAATGCTGTAAAGAGTTTTTATGAGGATAGTGAGGCTCAGGTTAGGGTGTGTAGAAGAGAGGGAGACTACTTCCCGGTAAAAGTAGGTCTTAGACAGGGATGTGTAATGTCACCATGGTTGTTTAATATATTTATAGATGGGGTTGTAAAGGAAGTAAATGCTAGGGTGTTCGGGAGAGGGGTGGGATTAAATTTTGGGGAATCAAATTCAAAATGGGAATTGACACAGTTACTTTTTGCTGATGATACTGTGCTTATGGGAGATTCTAAAGAAAAATTGCAAAGGTTAGTGGATGAGTTTGGGAATGTGTGTAAAGGTAGAAAGTTGAAAGTGAACATAGAAAAGAGTAAGGTGATGAGGGTGTCAAATGATTTAGATAAAGAAAAATTGGATATCAAATTGGGGAGGAGGAGTATGGAAGAAGTGAATGTTTTCAGATACTTGGGAGTTGACGTGTCGGCGGATGGATTTATGAAGGATGAGGTTAATCACAGAATTGATGAGGGAAAAAAGGTGAGTGGTGCATTGAGGTATATGTGGAGTCAAAAAACGTTATCTATGGAGGCAAAGAAGGGAATGTATGAAAGTATAGTAGTACCAACACTCTTATATGGGTGTGAAGCTTGGGTGGTAAATGCAGCAGCGAGGAGACGGTTGGAGGCAGTGGAGATGTCCTGTTTAAGGGCAATGTGTGGTGTAAATATTATGCAGAAAATTCGGAGTGTGGAAATTAGGAGAAGGTGTGGAGTTAATAAAAGTATTAGTCAGAGGGCAGAAGAGGGGTTGTTGAGGTGGTTTGGTCATTTAGAGAGAATGGATCAAAGTAGAATGACATGGAAAGCATATAAATCTATAGGGGAAGGAAGGCGGGGTAGGGTTCGTCCTCGAAAGGGTTGGAGAGAGGGGGTAAAGGAGGTTTTGTGGGCAAGGGGCTTGGACTTCCAGCAAGCGTGCGTGAGCGTGTTAGATAGGAGTGAATGGAGACGAATGTTACTTGGGACCTGACGATCTGTTGGAGTGTGAGCAGGGTAATATTTAGTGAAGGGATTCAGGGAAACCGGTTATTTTCATATAGTCGGACTTGAGTCCTGGAAATGGGAAGTACAATGCCTGCACTTTAAAGGAGGGGTTTGGGATATTGGCAGTTTGGAGGGATATGTTGTGTATCTTTATATGTGTATGCTTCTAGACTGTTGTATTCTGAGCACCTCTGCAAAAGCAGTGATAATGTGCGAGTGTGGTGAAAGTGTTGAATGATGATGAAAGTATTTTCTTTTTGGGGATTTTCTTTCTTTTTTTTGGGTCACCCTGCCTCGGTGGGAGACGGCCGACTTGTTGAAAAAAAAAATTATGATGGGTTGGGATAGATTAAGGAGATAAGGCATTTTTTAATTGTATTTTTAAAAATGCTTGCCGAGCCAGTGGTTCTGGAGATTTCTGGCAGAGAGTTCCAGATTTTGGGCCCTTTTATATACAACGAGTTTTTGAAAAGATTTAGCCTACACGGGAATGTCATAGAGCTTTTTGTGCCTAGTGTTGTGTCTATGAGTCCTATTGCAACTGACAAGAAAGTGTTTCAAGTCAGGATTTATATTTGAATTGATTATTCTGTGAATGTAGGTTGCACAATAGTATGAGTGAATATTTTATATAGTGAGTAGGTTTAGGTCTTTGAAGAGTGGAGGGGCTGGGGTGTTGTCTAGTAGTGGATTGTGTGATCATATGCACTGCAGCTTTTTGTTGGGTTATTTTTGGGTTTAGGTGATTTGTCATTGTGGAACCCCAGGCACAAATAACATAGGTGAGGTACAGGTAGATCAGTGAACAGTATAGTGTAAGCAGTGCTGTTTGTGGTACATAGTAACGTATCTTAGAGAGGATGCAAACTGTTTTAGATATTTTTTATGTTATGTGTTGGACATGGGTGTTGAATTTCAGGTTGCTATCAAGGTGCAGACCTCACTTGCTCTACTCCCAAACATAAGTTAAGTGTAAATTTATTGACAGTCAACCAGGTAGCTATTTTTGTGAGTTTTTTGTTAACAGTAGTGTTGAGTGAGGCTAAATTTTGGTCATGTTGACTTTTCTCTGACTACACTGAAAAAAAATACTGGAATAAATGATGAATGATCCTATAATATTTTTTAACACAACATCCATTTCCCACCAAGTCAGGGTGACCCAACAAAGAAGAAATACTGTCATCATCATTCACTCCATCACTGTCTTGCCAGAAGCATGCCTACACTATAGTTAAAAAACTGCAACATATCAACACTTCTCCTTCAGAGGGCAAGCAGTGTACATCCCACCTCCAGGACTCAAGTCCGGCCTGTTGGTTTCCCTGAATCCCTTCATAATTGTTACTTTGCTCACACTCCAACAGCACATCAAGTCATAAAATCCATTTGTCTCCACTCGCTCCTATCTAAAACACTCACGCATACTTGCTGGAAGTCGAAGCCCCTTGTACATAAAACCTCCTTTACTCTCTTCCTCCAACCTTTCCTAGGCCAACCCCTGCCCCAGCTTCCTTTGCCCCAGCTTCCTTTGCTCTAGCTTCCTTCCACTACAGATTTATACACTCTTTAAGTCCTTCTACAGTGGAACCTTAGTTGTCGAATTTAATTTGTTACAGATGCTGATTCTACAACCAAAATTGATGACAACCAAAGTGATTTTTCCCATAAAGAATAATGCAAATAGAATTAATCCATTCCAGATCCCAAATGACAATGTATATACTAACTACGTACTACATAAAAGAATGTATAAAATTATTCACCACAGGGAAACAGTAAAAATGAATACTAAATAAAAATTTAACTGAAATACTCTACAGTAAATGAAAATTTAACTGCCTCTTACATGTCAGATGAGAGCTAATGGCAAAATTTTAGCACTTTCTAATACAATCAAGCAAAAAAAGGGAGCTTCATCATCTCTGAAGTATTAGCAAAAATCCTGCTCAGAACAAACCCTGCCATCACATAGTCTCTGCTGCTAATACTGCACAAGAACATAGCAGAGGAGAAACAATGAAACGGGCCTTTTCAAATCCAACCACTAATATAAATATTTGTCTAACCTATTTTTATGCTACCCAAATAATAGCTTTAACCCTTTCAGGGTTTCGGCCATACTAGTACGGCTTACGCACCAGGGTCCATGACATACTAGTACCCATAAATTCTAGCGCCTTCAAATCTAGTGAGAGAAGGCTGGTAGGCCTACATATGAAAGAATGGGTCTATGTGGTGAGTGTGCGCAGTATAAAAAAAATCCTGCAGCACACAGTGCGTAATGAGAAAAAAAAAACTTTGACCATGTTTTGGGATTAACCCGTAAACAGTCCAAGCAGATCTACGTTCACATGTGTAGTGCTACAAAAGTAGATCTACTTTTTTTTACATATTTTCAAATATAACAAAAAAAAGAGTAGATCAAAGTTTTTTTTACACATTTTCAAATGTAAAAAAACAAAAAGAAGATCTACTTTTTTTTACATACTTTCAAATGTTGAAAAAACATATATATACATTTGGACCGTTTATGGGTTAACCCTTTCAGGGTCCATCCCGTAGATCTATGGCTTTACGGTGAG
Organism: Cherax quadricarinatus; assembly: GCF_038502225.1. Classification (NCBI taxonomy): domain Eukaryota; kingdom Metazoa; phylum Arthropoda; class Malacostraca; order Decapoda; family Parastacidae; genus Cherax; species Cherax quadricarinatus. Next base: position 31,628,268 of record NC_091339.1, on the reverse strand, counting down.
TGTCCAAACCGTAGATCTACGTCATGAGCTCAGCTCACTCTGATAAACTGTGAGTGGTACATTTGGGCCTAGATATGAGAGAATACATCTATGTGGTATGTGTGCACCACATAAAACGGATCCTGCAGCACACTGTGTATAATGAGAGAAAAAAAACTGAAATCATGATTTTTCGATTAAAACAGCGACTTTGCAGTGTTTTTTCGTATGTTTTTTATAGTTGTATTTGTGATTTCTTGGTCTCATTTGATAGAATGGAAGACATATTACAGAAATAGAGATGATTTTGATTGGTTTTAGCACTGGAAATGGCTTGAAACTGAGCTCAAAGTAGCGGAAATGTTAAATTTTTGCCGATATTCAAGGGTAAACAAACGACCTCACACGTCTAATACACACCAGCTGGTGGGTCTAATATACATTCACAAATATGGTGATGATATTTATACAATTATTACAGTATTGCATAACAGTAAATCTTCTATTTTTTGGTGTGAATAAAAATTCATTATGTGAATAAATAATCAAAATGGAATTTATTTGTAAAGCCTCAAAATGTAACTAATGAACAGAGGAAATGTTAGTTTAGTTCCAGGAATACCTACATTGTTTATTCTGGAGCCTATTTTGAAATTGGAATATTTTGAACTTTGTGTTAAATTGGCCAAATTAACAATTTCCGATCACTTTATTTTGTAGTTGAAACAGTTGATTTGGCGATTTCTTGTACTCAATCGATAGAATAGAAGTAATACTAGTGAAATAGCTAAGAATTTGGTTGATTGGAATAATGTAATTGGCCTAAAATGGGAGTCAAAGTCGGCAAAATCGCCGACTCGTAAATATCGCTGACACATCAAAATTCGCGAGAGCATAATTTCGTCAATTTTCCACCAAATTTCGTACTTTTTGTTTTATTACCTTCACAAAAAGATTCTCTACGATTTCATAAGAAAAAATAACAAATTTTTTTTTTGAAAATTCTTGGACACTGGTGCGTGACTTCAGATTTTGGCCTTGGACCCTGAAAGGGTTAAAACAGCGACTTTGCACTGTATTTTTGTATGGTATTTATTGTTGTATTCTAGTTTTCCTGGTCTCATTTGTATAGAATGGAAGACATATTACAGAAATTGAGATGATTTTGACTGGATTTACAATGAAAAGTACCTTGAAATTGAGCTCAAAGTAGGAGAAATGTTCGATTTTTACCAAAGTTCAAAAGTAAACAAATCATGCTAAGCGTCCAATACACATCTACTGGCGAGTCTAATATTCTTTCACATGTGTGCCAATATTATTTATACCATTTCTACACTAATGCAGTAGTCTGCATAACAGTAAATCTTCTATTTTTTGTGAGAATAAAAATTTAAAATGGAAAACAAAAGAATGTAAGAGGGGCATGGGGACGTGACTAGTGAACAGAGGAAATGGTATTTTAGTGCCAGGAATGTCTTTCTTGTTTATTCTGGACCCTATTTGGAAATTGACATCTTTTGAAATTTGTGTGAAATTGGCAAAATTGCTAAATTCTGACCACTGTATTGGGTAGTTGAAATTTGTAAACTGGTGGTTTCTTGTACTCATTCGATAGAAAAAATGGAGTTCTAGCGAAATAGTTATGATTTTTGTCGACTAGTACATTGGAATTGGCCGAAAATATGGCTCAAAGTGGGCAAAATTGCCAATGCGTAAACATCGTCGAGGCCGCTAATTTCACGAGAGCATAATTCCGTAAGTTTTTCATCAAATTTCAAACTTTTGTGTCATTATGATCGAGAAAAGATTCTCTGTCTTTTCATAAGAAAAAATTTTTTTTTTTTTTTTTTTGAAATTTGGGGGACCCTGAGAACAAGTCTCTGAGAGGGCCTGTGGACCCTGAAAGGGTTAATAACCTTTTACTCATATGCAAGTTAATACTATTACTACTATAACTAATATTACTACTACCACTAGTATAACACCTCACTCTAAGCCTATATATACCCTCTATGTCTATGTATTGTTAGTAACAGCTTTATAAATCTCCTGGAGAGTGAAGCGTTGCCACAGTAAAATGTCACATTAGTTGTAATTGTGTCCTTTTACCTAACATGCATGAACATGTAAGGTAAAAGGACACATGAGCATGAGCATATTAAGAGAGAATGGAGACAAATCGTTTTTAGGACTTGATGTGTTGAGATGAATGGTTTTGAAAACTGACAAATTGAAGAATTGAGACATTTATGCAACATATGGGAATCTTTATTGAAGAAATGTTTTGCCACACAGTGGCTTCATCAGTCTTTTACAAAGCAGGAAGGTGTAAGGAGAGGAGTAGTTTGGGGTAATCAGTCCCTCAACCTGGAGTTGATGTGTTCAGTCCATCAGTCTTGTATAAAGTACAGCACAGGGCCATAGCAGTGGCTTATGTACTGTAGTCAGGTGAGGCAAAGCAGGAAGAGGTGGGGTCATAGTGAAACCATCCACTAGTCTAAGTAGGTCTTCGTCCAAAGATTGGACAAGTTTTGAAGAATAAGAGGATGATGCCCATTGAATTAAAGCATGAAATCATAGAAAAACATGAGCGAGGTGTACGTGTAGTGGACTTGGCGAAACAGTACGAGCGTAGTATTTCTATAATAGGTACCATTCTAAAGCAGGAGTAGTCAATAAAGGCTATAATCTCAGCCAAGGGCATTAAAATAATTTCTACGCTGCAGATATCTGTCTATGAAAAGATGGAGAAGCTGCTGGAGTTTATGATGAATGAGAGCAACCGAAAAAGCACAAAACGAAATGAGCTCCTCCAATCTCCTCTGCCTATCTTTTGCACCCTCCACCTCTGCCAGCATTTTTCGTTAGCCCAAGTTGTCTGATCTCCAAGGTAAATACACTTTATAAAACCAGTTTATTTCTTTACATTCTCTTTTATTATATTTTATTATGTTTTTAAACAATATTTCTTATTTATAAATACATTTTTCTTACTTAAAAACTTGTAACAAAAAAATTGGGGTGGGTCTTTGGGGGCTGGAATGGATTAATGGCATTTCAATTAATTTCAGTGAGGAAAATTGGTTTGATGTACAATATAGTACAATACAGTTTTTATTTCTTTGCAAATTTACATTGAGATTCTGTAGTTAAAATAATGAGTTGCAGTGCAAAGAGAACCACTATCATGCCACGGCATTATGGGCAGACTAAATTAATGGCTTACAGACTACTTAATACTAGAGAAATTGATCATGGTTTGTTTAAGTTGTACATTTGTTTTTATTTAAAGCAGACAGTAAGTTAACTCAAGTTATAATCTGGGAATATTACATTAGGACAATTTGAAGGTATTTCGTAGGTTGTGTATATCAATAGTAAATATTTAAGTTATATTATTGGAATATAATATTGAGCGCTGGTGAAAGTAGTTTACAGTATGAGAATGCTACAATATGGTGTAAGGCAGTATAGTTTTGTGCAGGTATTTATTCTACAGTGTAGAATATTAAGTTATGTGTGAACTTTGTGTATTTAAATTTTGAAATGTTAAGATTTAGGTAATTGGGAGCTTTTTGGTAAATTTAAGTATATTGAGTACTGAATATTTAGTTTAGGGTGAGTAGATGGTTTTTGAGAAGAGTCTTAAATTAATGTTCAGACCAGGTTACTTTAGTATTCACTGGTAATGAGTTCAAAATGTTGGGGCCCTTTATGTGCGCAGAGTTCTTACATAGTGTGATGTGGACACAGGGTACATCGAAAAGTGATCTGCGTCTTGTGTAATGGTCGTGCATTCTATCAAGGTTGGTGAGGAGAAGTGTGAGTGAAGGGTTTATGTTTGAGTGTATTGTTCTATGTATGTAGTAGGCACAAGAATAATTATGGATGTTCTTTATGATGAGTAGTTTTAGACCTTTGAATATTGGTGGAGTATGCTGTCTGGAGTGGGAATTTGTTATCATTCTGACTGCAGCCTTTTGCTGGGTTATTAGTGGTTTTAGGTGATTTAATGTTGATCCCCATGCACAAATTCCATAGGTGAGATAAGGGTAGATGAGTGAGTGATACAGTGCAAGGAGAGCTGATTGTGAAACATAGTACTGTATCTTTGATAGTATGCCTACTGTCTTAGAGATTTTCTTGGAAATTTTTTTGTATATGGGTGTGGAATTTAAGGCTACTGTCAAGGTGGATTCTTAGGAATTTTCCCTCTGTGCATCTTGTGATGGGTGATCCATTTAGCGCTTTGTTAGTGGAACATTTGTGGCTCTGTTTCCAAACTGAATGTAATAGGTTTTGTCAGTATTGAGTGTAAGCTTGTTAGTTATCATCCAGGTAGATATTTTCTGCAATTCAGCATTAACAGTGTTGTCCAGTATGACTGGGTTTGGGTTAGAGGAGACATATGTTGTGTCATCTGCAAATATGGGTTTGAGTAGTTGTGATGCATTCGGTAGGTCATTGATGTAAATGAGAAAGAGGAGAGGGCCAAGGACACTTCCTTGTGGGACCCGAACTGTAATTGGTTGTGTGGAAGAGTTAACTCCATCTGTGTACACATATTGGCTTCTGTTATCAAAGCAACCCGAGTTTCGGCCATAATCCGTTCCAGCAGCTACGCCTAAAGTCGAAGCAATATTTCCCATAAGAAATATTGTAAATCCAATTAATCCGTTCCACCCAAAAAATATTCAGATAAAAATCTTTTTTTTTAAAGAATAAATGCTATAGACTTACATAAAACAACGAGAAATAAAATGAAGCACTAATTTTAATGGATAAATGAACATTTAAATCAGTTTTACCTTTATTGAAGACTCTTGATGGCATATGAGAGAGGCAGGAGAGTTTGGAGGCAGGACAAGGCAGTCCTTCAATATGACACTAATATCAGCTCTGTAGCTTATTTATCTAGCACTATTCATCTATTTTGACATAATAAGCAATATTAATAACATATAAACATGATATACAGTGGGCCCTCGCATAACGCTATTAATCCGTTCCTGAGAGCTCAATGTTATGCGAAATTATCGTTATGCGAATTAATTTTCCCCATATGAAATAATGGAAATCAAATTAATCCGTGCAAGACACCCAAAAGTATGAAAATTTTTTTTTTTTACCACATGAAATATTAATTTTAATGCACACAAACTAAAGAAGACATGCACAGTTACATGACACTTACCTTTATTGAAGATCTGGTGATGATTGATGGGATGGAAGGAGGGGAGTGTGTTGATGGTCTTAGTGTTTAGAAGGGGAATCCCCTTCCATTAGGACTTGAGGTGTCAAGTCCTTTTCCAGGGTTACTTAGCTTCTTCTTTTAATGCCACTAGGACCAGCTTGAGAGTCACTGGACCTCTGTCGCACAACATATCTGTCCATAGAGGCCTGTACCTCTCGTTCCTTTATGACTTTCCTAAAGTGTTTCACAACATTGCCAGTGTAATAGTCACCAGCACGGCTTGCAATAGCTGTGTGAGGGTGATTTTCATCAAAAAAGGTTTGCACTTTAAGCCACATTGCACACATTTCCTTAATCTTTGAAGTAAGCAACTTCTTCAATTTCTCTATCCCCTCCTCCGGAGCAGTTTCCTCAGGTGTGGCCTCTTACTGTTGAAGATGATCTAGCAGCTCATCAATGGTTAGTTCTTCATTGTCCTCCTCCACCAACTCTTCCACATCCTCCCCACTAACCTCACCAATATGAGCACTAGTTCCAGGCATTTTTTCCTGTTCACCTGGGTGTTAGTCAACTGTTGTGGGTCGCATCCTGGGGGACAAGACCCCAATGGAAATAAGTTAGACAGTCCTCGATGATGCACTGACTTTCTTGGGTTATCCTGGGTGGCTAACATTCCGGGGTTAATCGTTTCTCGGTAATTGTTTCGCGTTAAGCCACACCAACAACACTCTCCACATCTTCGAGTAATACAGCTGATGGTGGTGCAGCAACAACAACATCTGACTGTGGTGCAGCAACAGCTGACCATGGTGCAGCAACAGCTGACCATGGTGCAGCAGCAGCTGTGGTGCAGCAACAGCTGACCATGGTGTAGCAGCAGCTGTGGTGCAGCAACAGCTGACCATGGTGCAGCAGCAGCTGTGGTGCAACAACAGCTGACCATGGTGCAGCAGCAGCTGTGGTGCAGCAACAGCTGACCATGGTGCAGCAACAGCTGACCATGGTGCAGCAACAGCTGACCATGGTGCAGCAGCAGCTGACCATGGTGCAGCAACAGCTGACCATGGTGCAGCAGCAGCTGTGGTGCAGCAACAGCTGACCATGGTGCAGCAGCAGCTGTGGTGCAGCAACAGCTGACCGTGGTGAAGCAGCTGACTGTGGTACGATAGTATTTATCACCCTTTTTACCACAGGGTTGGCACTAGAAGCTTTCTTTGGGCCCATGGTGGCTTATTTAGCAGTTACAAGCACTATAAATAATGGAATAATAAAAAATGTATCGAATGTATGCATGCAACCAGCCACCCTGGCTTGTAAACAATGACGGCAAGGCAGGCACTCAGGCTGGACGGACAGGTTCGGGACGAGTCATGTTCAGAAACAGCTGATGGTGGTGCAACAGCAGCTGACTGTGGTGCAGCAGCAGCTGACTGATCCAGCAACAGCTGACTGGTCCAGCAACATCTGACTGATCCAGCAACAGCTGACTGATCCAGCAACAGACGACTGGTCCAGCAACAGCTGACTGATCCAGCAACAGCTGACTGGTCCAGCAACAGCTGATCATGGTGCAGCAGCAGCTGACTGATCCAGCAACAGCTGACTGGTCCAGCAACAGCTGATCGTAGTGCAGCAGCAGCTGACTTATCCAGCAACAGCTGACTGGTCCAGCAACAGCTGACTGGTCCAGCAACAGCTGATCGTGGTGCAGCAGCAGCTGACTGATGCAGCAACAGCTGACTGGTCCAGCAACAGCTGATTGCAGTGCAGCAGCAGCTGACTGATCCAGCAACAGCTGATCGTGGTGTAGCAGCAGCTGACTGATCCAGCAACAGCTGACTGGTCCAGCAACAGCTGACTGGTCCAGCAACAGCTGATCATGGTGCAGCAGCAGCTGACTGATCCAGCAACAGCTGACTGGTCCAGCAACAGCTGATCGTGGTGCAGCAGCAGCTGACTGATCCAGCAACAGCTGACTGGTCCAGCAACAGCTGATCGTAGTGCAGCAGCAGCAGCTGACTGATCCAGCAACAGCTGACTGGTCCATCAACAGCTGACTGTGGTGCAGTAGCATCTGACTGTGGTATGATAGTATTTCTCACCCTTTTTAGCACAGGGTTAGCACTAGAAGCTTTCTTGGGGCCCATGGTCACTTATTTTGCAGATGATATCACCAAAAACGCTGTAATAATACGAAATGTTCCGATTGTATGCTTGGATGTTAACGCGGAGGCTGGCTCGTAAACAATGCCAGCGACGGAACATGTGAGGCTGGCTCAGGCCGCACATTAGACGCCTCTCGGACGAATAGCGTTGAGCGAGTTTTTTAGCGGTATGCGAGGCAAAATTTTAGTGATAAAATGTATCGGTATGCGGATTTAACATTATGTGATGCCAACGGTATGCGAGGGTCCACTGTATAGTCTAGAATGAATAAAATATATCATATGTCTCTCTCCCTAACCAACGAGTGTTGCTGTGTTGTTTGTTGTTGGGTGTATAAAGGCCACTGAAAGATAAGTACAGTGGACCCCCGGATAACGATATTTTTTCACTCCAGAAGTATGTTCAGGTGCCAGTACTGACCAAATTTGTTCCGATAAGGAATATTGTGAAGTAGATTAGTCCATTTCAGACCCCCAAACATACACGTACAAACGCACTTACATAAATACACTTACATAATTGGTCGCATTCGGAGGTGATCGTTATGCGGGGGTCCACTGTATTACATAGTGGTGATGATGGCAGCAGCAGAGACGGCAGTGTTGTCAGTCACCCTGTATAACTCCAACAGCATTGGATGAGTCAGTTTTCTGCTGTCCTTTTTCTGTTGATTAATTGCTTAACTAACTTGCTACACTGTTAATGCTACACTTCATCGCTGACTGGCACTGTAGCCTTTATCAACTCATGCTGCTTTAGTATTGTACATATCCACTTTGGCACTTTGCTACAATTTCTTTCTTCAATTCTATTGTGTTTCTCACTTTCTTTACCAAAGGGCTGCCACTGTGAACTTTCTTTGGGCCCATTGTGGCTTGTTTCACAGTCACAATCAATAAACAAGCACTAAACACAATGAACTTATTGTGAAATGTTTCGATGAGCATGCAGGGTAATGTTCACTTAAGGATAAATAAAGCTAGACTGGCTCACAAAGCCTGCGTGGACAACCACACAGGTGTATGCAGGCAGACAGGTCTGGTATGTCAGCCGAAACACAGGGCACAGGCCAAAACTCGAGACAAAATTTAGCTGAAAAAAGTGGTCAAAACTCGAAGCAGCTGATACTCAGGGCGACCGAAACTCGAGGTTCCACTGTACTAGCAAATTGAGTTACAAGCTTGGTCACAGATTGAATTTAACTCATAAGTCAAGGTACCACTATATGTCCAGTATATCCAGTATATATCCAATATAATATATCCAGTATTATATATCCATTATAATATAACCAACACATAAAATATCCACTATGCTCTTCATGTATAAGCAGTATATCAGTAGTATGTGAACAAGACAATATATACAGTTTATGGTACAGTGGACCCCTAAGTTTCATGATTAATCTGTTGCAGAGAGTCTGCCGAATGTCAGAATTCGTGAATGTCGAAACCATTTTCCCCATAAGAAATAATGTAAATCCAATTAACCCTTTGAGGGTTTTCGTCGTACTAGTACGTCTTACGCGTAGGGGTTTTTGACGTACTAGTACTCATAAATTCTAGCGACCTCAAATCTAGTGGGAGAAAGCTGGTAGGCCTTCATATGAAAGAATGGGTCTATGTGGTCAGTGTGCACAGTCTAAAAAAAATCCTGCAGCACACGGTGCATAATGAGAAAAAAAAAACTTTTTCCATTTTTTTTTAATAAATCAGCGACTTTGCAGTGTATTTTCGTATAGTATTTATTGTTGTATTCTAGTTTTCTTGGTCTCATTTTATAGAATGGAAGACATATTACTGAAATTGAGATGATTTTGACTGGTTTTACAATGAAACGTGCCTTGAAATTGAGCTCAAAGTAGCAGAAATGTTCGATTTTTACCAAACTTCAAAAGTAAACAAATCGTGCCAAGCGTGCAATACACGTCAACTGGTGAGTCTAATATTCTTTCACAAGTGCACCAATAATATTTATACCATTTTTTACACTAATGCAGTAGTCTGCATAACAGTAAATCTTATATTTTTTGTGAGAATAAAAATTCAAAGTGGAAAGCAAAAGAATATAAGAGGGGCCTTGAGACGTGACTAATGACTAGAGGAAATGTCATTTTAGTGCCAGGAATGTCTTTCTTGTTTATTCTGGACCCTATTCCGAAATTGGCATCTTTTGAAATTTGTGTGAAATTGGCAAAATTGCTAAATTCTGACCACTGTACTGGATAGTTGAATTTATAAATGGGTGGTTTCTTGCACCCATTCGATAGAAAAAATGGAGTTCTAGCGAAATATTCATGTTTTTTGTCGACTAGTACAGTGAAATTGGCCGAAAATGGGGCTCAAAGTGGGCAAAATCGCCGATCCGTAAACATCGCCGAGACCGCTAACTTTGCGAGAGTATAATTCCGTAAGTTTTCTATCAAATTTCAAACTTTTGGTGTCGTTATGATCGGGAAAAGATTCTCTATCTTTTCATAAGAGAAAATAATTTTTTTTTTTTTTTAAATTTGGCCGACCCTGAGAACGAGTTTCGGAGAGGGCCTGTCGACCCTCAAAGGGTTAATCCATTCCAGACACCCAAAAGTATTAACAAAAATTATTTTTTCTTTAGATTAAATAAAAATTTACATACAGAAAAGAATGAGAAATCAAGTATAAAAGAATAATATCACACCTTTATTGAAGACTCTTTTTGGAGTATGGAACACAGGAGGAGGGGAGGCGATGGAGAAGTAACACTTGTTTGGAAGGGGAATCCTCTTCCATAAAGACTTTATGTACCAAGTCCTTATCTGGTGGCCTGGTTGCTAAAGCTCCCGCTTTGCACATGGAGGGCCCAGGTTCGATTCCCGGTAGGTGGAAACATTTCAGCGTGTTTCCTTATACCTGTTGTCCTGTTCACCTAGCAGCAAATAGGTACCTGGGTGTTAGTTGACTGGTATGGGTCACATCCTGAGAGCATTGAGGACCCCAATGGAAATAAGTTAGATAGTCCTTGATGATGCACTGACTTTCTTGGGTTATCCTGGGTGGTTAACCTTCAGGGGTTAAAAATCCGAACAAAATTTTATCTTAATGCCACTGGGACCACCTTGAGAGTCACCGGACCCCTTTCGCTCCAAAGTCTGTTTCTGGCATCTCTTTAAAATTTGCCTCAAATGGGACAAGGCACTGTCATTGTACATGTTGCCAACACGGCTTGCAACAGCTTTGTCAGGGTGATGTTCCTCCATAAACATATGCACCTAACTCCATTTGCACAAATCTCCTTAATCTTTGAAGGCATCTTCCATCTCTCTTCCTCCTCCTCCTCTGAAGCAATTTCAGCTGTGGTCTGTTGCTGTTGCAGATGAAGCTCTTGCAGCTCTTCAGTGGTTAGCTCTTCATTGTGGTCCTCCACCAACTCTTTCCACATCCTCAAAACTCACATCCAACCCCATGGAATTCTCCAATGCCACAATAGATTCCACAACTGGCATAAAGTTGTCAGGGTCAGCCTCAAACCCTTCAAAATCTTTGTTGAGGACACAATTTGGCTACAATTTTCTCCAAGCAGAATTCAAAGTCCTGGAAGTCACTCCCTGCCAAGCCTTATGGAGGATATTGAAGGGATTTTTCCAGAACTCTCTTACGGTCAATTGAGTGTGTGAGGTCAAATCAAAGCACATTTGAAACATTCCTTTTGACGTAGAGTTTTTTGAATTTTGAAGTGATCTGCTGTTCCATGGGTGGGATGAGAGGAGTGGTATTAGGGGGCAACAACTTCACTGTGATGAAACTAAACTTCTCCACCAATTGGTCATCCAAGTCTGGAAGATGAGCAGGAACATTGTCCATTACCAGGAGGCACTTGACTGGCAGTTTATTACCCAGAATGTTTTTCTTCACACTCGGACCAAACACTTCATTGAACCAATCGAGGAAAATTTCCCTTGTGTTAGCCTTACTGTTAGCCTTCCATATCTCACACAGTTTACTCTTGGTGACACTGTTTTTCTTGAACACTCTGAGATTTTCAGAGTGATACACCAGTAAAGGCTTCACTTTGAAATCCCCACTAGCATTACCACAGAGAACGAGAGTTAGCCTGTCTTTCATAGACTTGTGTCCTACAGTGCTGTTTCCTCCTGTGTAATGTGGGTCCTCTTTGACATTTTCTTCCAAAAGAGGCCTGTTTCGTCACAATTGAGCACTTGTTGGGGGACGAATCCTTCAGTCGTTACATAGTCCTTGAATTCCTGCACGAATTTTTCAGCCACACATTTGTAAAGTAAAAGGACACAAAGCTCCTGGAGAGCAAAACGTTGCCACAATAAAAATGGAGCAAAACGTTGCCACAATAAAAATGCCACATTAGTTGTACTTGTGTCCTTTTACTTTACATATTGTCGGTAATTCTACCAACATTACACAAATAACCCGCACATAGAAGAGAGGAGCTTACGACGACGTTTCGGTCCGACTTGGACCATTTACAAAGTCACACTAACCAGAAGTGGAGCACAATGGCTATGTATAGGCAGGAAGAGGTAGTGGTAGTAGTAGTAGTAGTAGTAGTAGTAATAGTGGTAGTAGTGGGGAACTAAGGAGGAGGAGCCAGTCAAATATAAAGACAGGAGAGCACTGCAAGGGAGCTAGGTGCCCACAGAGGGAGAGCAAGTGCACAGAGGTGGGGGGAAGGGGAAGTGATGAAATAAATAATGAAGTAGCAGAAACACGCGACAGAAGAAAGACAAAAAAAGGAAAGAGGAAAGGGTTAGTGTGACATTGTAAATGGTCCAAGTCGGACCGAAACGTCGTCTTAAGCTCCTCTCTTCTATGTGCGGGTTATTTGTGTATTATTACAACCCAGGATTCCAAATGGCCTATTATCCCGGGTGTAATGGGAGCAAAATAAACACAGTAGAAAAAGTTTAGACTTATATTATCCTTCACCAATTTAGAACAGCAATATGTACACTATGTACAGTGATAAGTATAGTGCACTCCATGGTAAGCAAGGCAGAAATAGAAGCCACAAGATAGCAGACCGTGCTTCAACCAGCTCTAGAATGGGAATGACAAGGGCAGACAGGAGAGCGGTACCCACATAACCTCTGCGATTGCCAAAACCATCTTCTTATTGGCTAGAACCTGGTCACTAGTTGAACGACGGGGCCCCATCATCAACTCTTAGCAACCTGGTTCGCTGGTTGGGGGAGATAGCCTGTAAATGAGGGTGTGTACATGCGCCGAATAAAGGTTACGTACTCTTTGCATGCCACACCCCCACCCCGAGAAGGCTCAGGATTAGGCTGCCACCTCCCAGTGGTAACCGTGCCGCCATGGCACAAAATAATGGGACCGCCTTTCCTCTCCACCATCCAACTCTTAGATAGAGCTCAGCTTTTCTCGTGACCAAAAGCCAAACCCTAAACTTAGAGTGAGACAGCAGTCAGACAGGCTAGCATAGGTCCAAGATACAGGCGGACGGTAGCCCGCATCCCCTCACTAAAAAAAAACCCCACACCAGGGGATAAAAAAAAAGAGCGTGAAAAGGGGTTACCACAAATAACATCCTAACCTAAATAAAATATTATACTCTAGATAAAGAGTCTGCCAACATATTTTCTTTGCCGGCAATATTTTTAATGGAAATATTATAGGGCTGCAGCCTTAGTGTCCAGCGCATAAGCCTTGTGTTGTGGTTCTTCATGGCTTGGAGATATACTAGAGGATTGTGATCACTGTAGACTGTGACCACCTGCGATGTCTGGCCCACATAAACATCGAAATGCTCCAAAGCCAGTACCAGCACGAGGGCTTCTTTTTCAATGGTAGAGTAAGCCCTCTGATGTGGTTGGAACTTGGCTGAAAAGTATGCTACAGGCTGCAACTCCTTGTTCCCGATTTGTAATAGTACTGCCCCAACCCCAGACTCACAAGCATCAACCTGTAATGAAAAAGGTTTGGAGAAGTCTGGAGACAAGAGAATGGGTGCAGTACACAATAATCTTTTTGCTTTATTAAAAGCAGTGTTACAGTCTGAGGTCCAATTAAAGGGAACTTTGTGACTGGTAAGAGAGGTAAGAGGGGCTACAATATCTGAGAAATTCTTACAGAATCTTCTGTAAAGTCCTATCATGCCTAGGAAACGTTGAAGAGATTTCCTATCATGAGGAACTGGATAATCTTTAATAGAAAGAACTTTAGCAAGTTTAGGTGCAACTTTACCACTACCTACTTCATGGCCTAGAAAAGTGACAGTGGCCTGGCCAAAGGAAGATTTGGATAAATTAACTGTTAAATGGGAACTCTTAAAGGTCTCAAACAGAGCCTTAAGTCTAAGTAGGTGTTGATACCAAGTATCAGACACCACAACAATATCATCTAGGTACGCTGCCGTGCCTTCAAGTCCTTTAATAGCCTGATGGATAAGTTTCTGGAATGAAGAGGGGGAATTTTTCATTCCGAAGGGGGTAACTGTGTATTGATAATGACCTCCTGGAATTATGAAGGCAGAGATTTCCTTTGCCTTATCCGTCAAAGGTACCTGATAGTAGCCTTTAAGGAGATCTAACTTGGACACAAAAGTAGCCTTACCCACAAAGTTAATTACGTCATCCAGACGAGGAAGAGGGTAAGCATCTGTAATGGTGACCTCGTTCACCTTACGGTAGTCTGTACACATACGAAACCCTCCATCAGCCTTCTTCACAAGGATGCACGGTGAAGCCCATGGACTAGATGACTCCTCCACTAAACCATGCTTTAACAAAAATTCTACTTCCTGCTGAAGTAGCCTTTGCTTTTCAGGATTAGCTCTGTAGGGGGAGAGTTTAATTAGTTTAGAGTTTCCCACATCTACATCATGGTAACCTAACGTACATTTTTTCGGCACATCCGAAAAAATATTAGGATATGACTGTAGAAGCTCAGTTAAATTTGTTGCTTGCATTTCAGATAATCTCTCCATTAAAGGGCTAGGATTCTTGAGGAGGACAGAATTTGAAAGTTTAATATTAATTTCAGAGATAGAGTGCAAAGAGTCAGAGTTGTCCTCAGAGGTAGAGGACAGAGTCATTACTGGGACTTTATCTGGTGTATGAAAAGCCTTTATTTGATTAATGTGGTAAGTTATAGTTTTTGAGGTCTTATCAATGGGAGCTACCACATAATTTACATCAGATAATCTACTTACAATCTGCATAGGTCCCGTAAATCTAGCTTTCAAGGTGTGGCCAGGTATAGGTTCCTGCACCAACACCTTGTCTCCTGGATGGAAGGAGCGGAATTGTGCACTTCTGTCATACCTCTGTTTCATCTTGCTTTGGGCTGTCTTTAGGTTAGCCTTGGCTAACTGACGTGTCACCTGCAACCTTGAAGACGGGTTGTAGAGTGTTGAGCTAACGTCTTCTCCCATCCATCCTTCTTTAACCCTTTGACTGTCGCGGTCGTATATGTACGCCATAGGAGATACCGTGTTTGACGTATCTATATGCATAAATTCTAGCGGCTTCAAATCAAGCAGGAGAAAGCTGGTAGGCCCACATGTGAGAGAATGGGTCTCCATGGTCAGTGTGCACCATATAAAAAAAATCGGGGAGCCAGTGGTGCATTGTGGGAATACCATTTCAGTCGTCCTTTTTCAGCATGTCTAGCGGTAAGAAATATGTGACTTCCCTTCAAATCTGGGACTCTTCTCTTCCCAAGTGATGCTCTAACACGATGGAAGTGTCAATGAAGATCAATTTCATGATTTCGAGGAGTTTGAGACCAAAAGCAATGGAGGAGGAGGAGGAGGAGGAAGAGGAGGAGGAGGAAGAGGAGGAGGAAGAAGAGAAGGAGGAAGAAGAGGAGGAGGAAGAAGAGGAGGAGGAAGGAAGGAGGAAGAGGAAGGAAGGAGGAAGAGGAAGGAAGGAGGGAGGAGGAGGAAGGAGGGAGGAGGAAGGAGGGAGGAGGAAGAAGGAGGGAGGAGGTGGGAGGGAGGAGGAGGAAGGAGGGAGGGAGGAAGAAGGAGGGAGGAGGAGGAAGGAGGGAGGGAGGAGAAAGGAGGGAGGGAGGAGGAGGGAGGGAGGAGGAGGAAGGTGGAAGGAGGAGGAGGAAGAAGAAGAAGAAGAAGAAGAAGAAGAAGAAGAAGAAGAAGAATACCTAATACCTAATAATAATAATATGTAATAATATGTTCCCTTGAGGCATGAAAACAGTTCACCCCATGACAGTGACAAGATAAGGGGAGATAACATCTGATAAGAGCTGACCTTTGATGAGCGTAAACGAGGGTGGAGGGAGGGGGGGCAGCTGTCCATCTGTCAAGAGCCAGGATGAGGATGAGGAGGAGGAAGAGGAGGAGGAAGAGGAGGAGGAAGAGGAGGAGGAAGAAGAGGAGGAAGAGGAGGAGGAAGAGGAGGAGGAAGAGGAGGAGGAAGAGGAGGAGGAAGAGGAGGAGGAAGAGGAGGAGGAAGAGGAGGAGGAAGAGGAGGAGGAAGAGGAGGAGGAAGAGGAGGAGGAAGAGGAGGAGGAAGAGGAGGAAGAAGAAGAAGAAGAAGAAGAAGAAGAAGAAGAAGAAGAAGAGGAGGAGGAGGAAGAAGAGGAGGAGGAGGAGGAACAGGAGGAGGAGGAGGAGGAACATTTGTCTGTCTGTCTATTTGTCTGTCTGCCAAACTCCCTGTCTATCCGTCTAGCTCTGTCTCAGAGAGAGCCACAAGACTGTGTCATCATCACGTTTACTCACATCTTCAAGCAGAGTATAGCACTTTGTCTGGATTTTTTGGGTTATCCTAGGTAATTTACACTATGTATAGTTGTATTTATGTGTACCTGTGAGACAGAGATAGACAGAGAGAGAGAAAGAGAGACAGATTGAAAGAGATAGAATGAGGGAGAAAGATAATTAGATAGAATGGAGGGGGAAGCAGCATCCGACCCCATTGTTTTGACAGGCGGTAGTGGCAGTGACTAATGAGACAATATGTCATTTTGACAGCTGCCCACTCCTGACTCAAAACAATTATAAGCCACACACTCGCACACAAGACAAGCTTGCTGAAGGGTGATAATAGCAGTTTTATGAAAGTATCTAGTGACTATATATGTGTATATATATTATAGAAACCAGAAGCAAGAAGGGAAGGCAGGAATGAAGGAAGGACTAGATGAAAGGAAGGAAAAAAGTAATGAAGGACAGATGAAGGAATGTAGGAAGAGAGGTGGAATGCCCTCCAGGTAGCCTCCAGGTAGGAAAGGAATGAAGGAAATTAGGAAGGAATGATGACACACGACCATTTACCTAGGATAACTACATAACACAACTGCCTGCTAATACTGTGAAGAAAGCTGCTCAGACAAGGTGTTTTGTCTTTGCACATAAAAAAAAAATTCAACAAAAATGCACACACACTGATTTTATGTGTGAGAGTGTAAAACACCACTGTGTATGACACCATGTTTTATGTGTGAGAGTGTAAAACACCATTGTGTATGACACCATGTTTTATGTGTGAGGAGTGTAAAACACCATTGTGTATGACACCATGTTTTATGTGTGAGAGTGTAAAACACCATTGTGTATGACACCATGTTTTATGTGTGAGAGTGTAAAACACCACTGTGTATGACACCATGTTTTATGTGTGAGAGTGTAAAACACCATTGTGTATGACACCATGTTTTATGTGTAAGAGTGTAAAACACCATTGTGTATGACACCATGTTTTATGTGTAAGAGTGTAAAACACCATTGTGTATGACACCATGTTTTATGTGTAAGAGTGTAAAACACCATTGTGTATGACACCATGTTTTATGTGTAAGAGTGTAAAACACCACTGTGTATGACACCATGTTTTATGTGTAAGAGTGTAAAACACCACTGTGTATGACACCATGTTTCACAGAGTTCCACAAGCTACAGAACTTCTAGGAGTATGTTCAGTGACTGTATATTGGTATATATATTATAGAACAATAGTAATAAACAATTTTTTGTATTGTTTGTTTTTGTAAACAAGTTTTGTAAACAATATATTGATAATTATGTTTGTGTGCTTATTGTGTTGTATACAACGAGTGTATATATGTACATTGCACCTTACTTTGGTCTCACAGGCCACATAAGTTATGTAAAAAAATAAAATAGTGAAAAAAACAACAAACCTTCAAATACAAGTAAACCAAAGTTTACCGGGTGAGCGGCAGTCGCCGCTGTTGCCATACGCGGCTCATTTTCTGCAAACTTCATGCCTCTATATCTCGGTAAGTACTGATGGGAAAAATTTTTTTTGGGGACTAAAACAATCAGAAAAATAATCTTAACATTTTCATAAGAAAAAATATTTTTTTTTTTTTTCGAATATTTTGCGACACCAGGAGCAACTTCAGGATTGGGCCCTTCGACAGTCAAAGGGTTAAGCACCCGAAGAGGACCTCGTACATTGTGCCCAAAGATCAGCTCAAACGGACTATACCCTGTAGACTCTTGCACCGTCTCTCGTACTGAGAACAGCAACATAGGTAGCGATTCATTCCAGTCTGTAGGAAAGTGCATGCAAAAACTTCTCATCATTGTTTTTAATGTCTGGTGGAATCTTTCCAAGGCGCCTTGGGACTGAGGATGATAGGCAGTGGATAAGTTGTGGATTATCCCTAACCTAGTTAATACTTCCCTAAATGCTTTGGCAGTGAAGTTAGTACCTTGATCACTTTGAATAGTTTTAGGAATGCCAAAACAAGAAATGAATTTTGTTAAAGCTTTGAGAATAGCTTTAGTATTAATACTACGCATGGGAATTGCTTCAGGATATCTGGTTACTTTATCCATAATCATAAATAAATATTGATTTCCAGACTTTGACCTAGGTAGTGGACCTACACAATCTATAATTAAATCTGCAAAAGGTCCTCCATCAGCAGGTATAGGTTGGAGAGGTGCAGGTTTAATGGAATGTCCAGGTTTCCCAACTTGCTGACATTCTCGGCAACACCTAATATGATTCTTCACATCTTTCTTTAATTTTGGCCAATAAAATTCTTTTGTGATTCTTTACAAGGTTTTTGTAATTCCTAAGTGACCTCCTAATGACGTGTTATGAGCTATATTTAATATTTGAGGTCTATACTTTGTTGGAACCACTAACCTGTTAAACAATTGCCGGCCCTCTATCTCCTTACCAGTCTCAGTGCAGATCAAATAATCGTTTTTAACTTCATACTTGACTGGATGATCCAAAGAGGATTTACCCATGGCTGCCTCAAAAGCGAATTTTAAAGAAGGGTCCTTTCGTTGTTCCTCCTGGAAGGACAGTCCCTCGGGCATGGAAACAGAGACATCTGGCAATCCTGCAACCTGGGAATAGGAAGGCTTGATCGGGGTCTGTTCACTTGATTTACGAGGCTCCGGCCGGTGTGCCTCATAAAACAACGTGGCTATTCCGAGATCGGAGTCGTCCAAGGATAGGTCAACATTCTCTCCAGACAACCCTTGGGATGTTGCCCGAGTTTTATTTATTTATTTATTTATTTATAAATTTTAGCATACATACAGAGGTACAAAAAAATACAGATAAGAGCAGCATGCCAAAGCCACTTATACTATGCATAGCATTACGGGCTGGCTTAAAATTAACTTAAGATTAACTAAGCGAAGATGAAATCAGTGATAAGACATTATTGTAAACAGATAACTATAAAATACAAATGAGTATTACAAAGACAGGTTATATGGTTGCATGCATTGCTGTTCATTCAGGTAGTGTATTTAAAAAAAAAAAAAATAACAAAGTTAGGTTTAACATTTGTGTGATATAATTGTGTGTTATAATTGTGAGTAACATTTAGGATATACAATTTATATGGTTCAGTTATTCAGTATTTATTTGGTTTTGAGTGAGTAAGTGAACTTTGAGAAGAGACTTGAATTTATAAACAGGTAGTGTTTCTTTTATATTTACAGGTAATGAATTCCAGATTTTAGGGCCTTTTATGTGCATCGAGTTTTTGCATAGCGTGAGATGGACACGAGGAACATCAAAGAGTGATCTGTGCCTTGTGTTATGGTCATGTGTTCTGTTGAGGTTGGCAAGGAGATGTTTGAGGGGAGGGTTAATATCAGAGTTAAGTGTTCTATGTATGTAATAAGTGCAATAATAAGTATGGATGTTTTGTATGGTGAGTAGGTTGAGTGTTTTGAATATTGGTGGAGTGTGCTGCCTGTAGTGAGAATTTGTTATCATTCTAACTGCAACCTTTTGTTGGGTAATTAGTGGTCTGAGATGGTTAGTTGTTGTTGAGCCCCATGCGCAAATTCCATAGGTGAGATAGGGGTAAATAAGAGAGTGATAAAGGGCCAGGAGGGCTGACTGTGGAACATAGTACCGTATCTTCGATAGTATGCCTACAGTCTTGGAAATTTTCTTAGAAATTTGTTGTATATGTGTATGAAATTTGAGTCTATTATCGAGGTGGATTCCTAAGAATTTTCCCTCTGTTAGCTTTGTGATAGGTGATCCATTTATCGTTATGTTAAGAGGTACATCTGTAGCTCTGCTACCAAACTGAATGAAGTAGGTTTTGTCAATGTTTAGTGTAAGTTTGTTAGTCCTCATCCAGGTAGATATTTTCTGTAATTCGGCATTTACAGTATTGACTAGCGTGACTGGGCTCGGGTGAGAGAAGACGTATGTGGTGTCATCTGCAAAAAGTGTGGGTTTGAGTAATTGCGAAGCATTTAGTAGGTCATTTATGTATAGGAGAAAGAGAAGAGGGCCAAGGACACTTCCCTGTGGGACACCAACTGTAATTGGTTGTGCGGAAGAGCTTGCCCCATTTGCGTACACATATTGGCTTCTGTTGCTGAGGTAAGACTTGAGGTAGTTGAGGGAGTGCCCTCTAATACCATAGTGTGACAATTTTACGTGGAGCAAGTCATGGTCAACTGTATCAAAAGCTTTACGTAAGTCAATGAAGATCCCCAGTGGGACTTCTTTTTTCTCTATTGCAGTGTATATATGTTCTAGCATGTGTATAATAGCATCATTAGTATTTTTATTAGGCCTGAATCCAAATTGGCAGGGGTTGAGAATGTTATGGGAGATGAGGTAGGAGTAGATTCGTTTATGAATTAATTTTTCGAAGATTTTTGAGAGAGGGTGTAAATTGGATATTGGCCTATAGTTATTCAACTCTGTTTGATCTCCTCCTTTATGAATCGGGGTGACCCTTGCTATTTTGAGAACTGTAGGGAAGGTGGAGGATTCAATGGATTTGTTAAAGAGTGTTGCAATGATTGGTGATAGTACTTGTGATGCTTTTTTGTATATAAAGGGTGGTAAGGTATTTAAATCTCCTGCCTTGTTTTTCAGTGCGTTGATAATAAGGGAGACTTCGTATGGGTTAGTCGGAGCTAGGAAAGTGTGTTCGGGTAGTTGCCAGTGAGGTAGTCATTTGGTGGGGTATCTGAGCTTGGGATATTATTGGCAAGGTTTTGGCCTATAGTGGAGAAGAAATCATTGAGTCTGTTTGCTGTTTCTGTTGGTGGGAGTTGGGGTTCATCTGATTTTGCTAATTTTATTTCGCTATGTCGTAATATCTTTTTTGTTCCTAGAATTTCTGATAGGGTCTTCCAGGTCTTTTTTATATCACCTCGTAAGTTGGATAATCTGTTCTCATAATACAATTTTTTTGCCCTTCTTATCAGGCTGGTTAGGATTGACGAGTAACGTTTTGTTTGGTCTCTGGTTATGTGACCCATTCTGTACTGTTTTTCATATCGGTGTTTTGTATTTATGGATTTGAGAATGCTGGGTGTTAGCCAGGGACTGTTCAGTCTCTTAAGATAAGATAAGATAAGATTTTGTTCGGATTTTTAACCCCGGAGGGTTAGCCACCCAGGATAACCCAAGAAAGTCAGTGCGTCATCGAGGACTGTCTAACTTATTTCCATTGGGGTCCTTAATCTTGTCCCCCAGGATGCGACCCACACCAGTCGACTAACACCCAGGTGCTTGTTATAAAGGTATTGGGTCTTTTTTAGAAAATTATTAAAACAATCGTCAATATCTGTATAGATTTCTAGCTCAGTGTGCCAGTCAATGTTTGTTACTGCTGTTGTGAAGTTATTAATGGCTGCCTCATTGTGAAGTCTGAAGGTGACTTTTGTAGTGTCTTGGGGTATTTTACCAAGAGTTGTTATGAGGAAAGTAGGGTAGTGATCTGTTGTATTATCTGTAATTATGCCTGATTTTAAAGGGGATATGGTGTTGGTCCAGATGTGGTCAAGTAGGGAAACACTAGTCTCTGTAACTCTTGTAGGTTTTGTTACTGTTGGTAGCAACATGCAGTTACTCATTGTGTTTGTGAATTCAGTAACGTGTGGGTCCTGGTCTTGCAGGAGATTTATACTGAAGTCACCTGAGAGTAGTAAGTGATCTTTGTTCATGCGTGCATCAGTTATCATACTTCCTAGGTTTTGACTAAATTGGCTAATGTTTGATTGTGGAATTCTGTAGATGTTTATCACTGTGAGAGGTTTTTGTATGGACTAATATAAGTTGTGGTGAACAATAAAGTGGTAATCAAATAAATGAGCTTTGGAGTATAATGGCAGAATAGTGAACTTATTAACTTTAGCACCTGAGAATAGCACCTTGATTAGTTTAACAATTGCGAATATATGATCTAAGGTAGTTATATAAAGCTAAAATAAAGGACAAAAAAATATATAAGGGACTACAATTAGGTAATGGTAAACAAGTTAAATGGACTGATAGTCACTATGAGATAATATTGGTTTAGGAGTAAGATCTGATTTGTAATATTAAATAAGTTGAGCAGTTTATTGCACAATAAAAAGTAAAATAAAAAATGAGGTTGTTGGTACTAGCTAGCAAAAGATAGTTTTGGTACTTGCAAAAAAGTAATTGGAATATACACTAATTGCACACACAATAAAAAGTGACTAAAAAAACAAGTAGTGGTAAACAAAATTAAATGGACAGGTAAGAACAATGAATAATGGTAATGTCTTGGTTATAATATGATAGTAAGATGGTAGACAGGTACAAAGGATAATATAAAGGTTGGAGTTGAATATACAAACTTGAAAAATTGGCAACAAAATGTTATGGGAAGTATAAAATAATGTTTAATGTACAAAAGTAAAATTGGCTGGTAGTAAATATGGTGTTTAATAAAATTTTAGTAAGTAATAATGATTACAAAAAAGTGAAAAAGTAATGTTTATTTCATTCAATATTGCACTGGTAGTTATTCTAGAGGTTATATGGCAGTACAAGGTAATTAAGAGTACTCTAAGATAGTAAATGTGGTATAAAACAGGTAAAGGTAATTAGACAAGTAATGGTTATTAAATGTCAAAAATGTTAAGAGTAAATTGAAATTATAGTAAGAATGATAATTATTAATTTTAGTAGGTAATATCAATTGATAGTATTTAAAAAAATATGAGGTAGTAATATGGACAGAGAAAGTATCAATTCAGCTAATGTTTAAGCAAACAATAGTAAATAAGAAAATTACATAAGGTGACTTATGCTTACTAGTAAAATCACAAGATGAGGTAGTTGATTATTTAAATACTAAGAGATTGTACAATGAAATTTGAAAAATAATGGAGCAAAACATACACTACACTACGTAGGCTTTTAGGTTGGACATTGTTTAGTTATTCTCTGTAAGATTAGTATCCCTGAGAAATCGTGATAGATCATTCTCGTTCATGATTGTGTACAGTTGACCTACATTTGTTTTCCTGACAAGAATTTTCCCATCCCGTGTGAAGCATTGGTGTATTGTGTCATTATTCTCCCGCTTAAGTTTTCTGACTCTATACAGGAGGTTCTGACGTTTTTTGGTAAGACACTCGTTTATGTATACCTCTTTCTTTACTTTAATAGATGCAATAATTAAGTCTTTTTTCCTGTCATGTGAGTGGAATCTAAGCATAACACTTTTTCTACCATGGGATCCTAGTAACCTGGCTTCTTTTATTTCTGACTCTGGTACAATAACACTTGTTTGGTCCTTTATGATCTGCAGAGTAATTTCTTTACTGTTTGTTTGGTTCATATCACTGGGAAAAAGTGGACTGTTAACTATTACTGCGTCCGATAGTTTATCTTGTTCAGTTTTATCTTCTTGGAGAGCAAAGTAGTCACTGAATTGGTTATCTAAGTTGTTCTTCCAGTCATTTACTGCTTCTTCAACCTTTGTATTAAGAGATATTATTTGTTGGGTATGGCTATCTATGACTGTTTGGATGGTCTTGTCACAGTTAGTCATTCCTGGTGTTGATAACTTTTGTTCAAGACTGAGGATTTTGTTCTCGAGTTGTGTCATCCTGGTGTCTTGTTTTGTTAGCGTCTCTCGAAGATTCATATTTTCAATATCTAAGTTGGAGATGCATGACTTTAGGGTATCTGGATCGTTGGTCATACCTGAGAGACTACTTGGTAGGTTGAATCCGGGGAAGAGAGGGGAGGATGGGCTGGTGGCAGCCATGTTTGTTGTTATTGTTGTGGTGTGGCCTTGAGTGGTGGAGAGTGGGGTGGTAGCTGGGCCGGCGTCCTCCTGGCTACACTTGTTGAATAGTTGATTTTTCGGCGTTTTCTTGCTGGCCTTGGTGCTGTTTCCTCTTAGATTGCGCCAACACCAGAGAAGAATTAATCATTATAGGTTCAGGACACGAACTAACAGTAGTAATGTTATTACCCAGTAATAACATTGCATCTTTCATGGAGAATCCTTTTGAGACACCTACAGTCAAGTACCCAGTGTAATATTTGCACTGTACATAAATTTTATGCAAAGGAACAGAATATATAGCTCCTCCAAATGCTTCCAATAAAACAGAGGAATTCAAAGAAGTATTATCTGAAAGGGGTAATATTCCCTTCTTACAAGTGAGCAATATGTTCCAGTATCTCTAAAGGTCTTTACTTTAGTTGTTTCTGAGTTTTCCTGAAGGGAAATAAGACTCTTGCAATAATAAGGGGCCATACCTATTTCTACTTCTCTCGGGGACATGTTACTAGGGATATTAGAGATTTTCCCAATGGGTTGGGGTTTATGGGGGCAGTTGGGATGGATGTGACCTACTTTGTTGCAGAGGAAGCAGACAACAGGCTTGCCCTTTACTCCCTGCTGACATTGCAAATGGTGTCGTTCTGGCTGGTGTCTCTCTGGATACTGTTGTCGAGATGCACCATGAGTAGTTTGCCTCTCCGCAGGTGGACCGTATGTTGAGAAGCGTGGCTCACCAGGTGACTTAGTTGGCTGACGTAGACGTTCTCCCTCCGGCTGGCACTTCATTCTCCAAGGTTGACGATCTCTGCTCATGCCAGGCTGTTGAAAAGAGAGACGGGACCGCTCAGACAAGGAGCGGTTAGTTTCGAAGGTATCAGCCAACCTGGTTGCCTCCAATGCAGTGGTTAAGTCACGATCCTGCAGAAAGACTCGAACCTCTGGTCCCACAGACTCCAGCAGGTTATCAATCAGAATAAGCTGCACCAGCTCCTCAAAGGTAGAGACACCACTTGCTTTATACCAGCTGGTAAAAGCTTTGGTTTGCTGTCTCACAAAGTCCACTAGGGATTGACCAAGCTGCCACCTGCTTAATTTAAAATTCTTGCGGTATTTGGCTGGGATACATGTATATGCTCCCAACACTGTGGTCTTCACTACTTGATAATCAGAAAATTCAGCTTCATTTAATACTGACATAAATTCCTGTGCCTTACCCAATAATGCTGTATGAACCAACGATGCCCAATGCTGTTCCGGCCACCTCAAGGCTCGAGCCTGATTTTCGAAGCTTTCGAAAAATTGCTCTGGTTCGGCCTCATTGAAGCGGGGAACAAGCTGTACTGCTTTTTGTAAACTAAAATCATTTACAGAATGCGAAAACTGCCTCCTTTCTCCTTCCCTATCAAATTCTTCCCTTGCGAATGCTCTCTGTTCCCTAGTTTGCTCAAGATTGATTTTTGCCAGCTCAAGTGCCAACGACTCTGATTCACCTTGAGACAACCCAGCTGCACTATACTGACCATTTTGCTCCGTAGGTGTATCTTCCTCCTGCGAGAACATAGGAGTTTTTGCCCTAGCTCCCGTAGAGGGAGGAGTCTGATGTGCCATCTCTTCTTCTATAAGTTTGTCAGCAATCAGTGAACGCAGTTGCGCAGCTGTGAGAGTGCGTTTGTATGTAATGCCAATGGAACGAGCAATTTGCCAACAACGCTGTAGGGACAATTTAGGTAGGTTATGCAAAGTATATGCCGACACCAGACGTCTGACTCGTCTAGGTGGCATAAGTTATTCGCTATGCACAGTAAGATTGCAGGATACCCCAACGTAACACGTTAATTTGCAGAACACGCTTAGCTATGCACAGTACGATTGCAGAATACGCATACAAGCAAAGCCAACTGCAAAATTCTCCACACCGAACAGGCTAGTAACAACTGACACGCAAAATTTGTAAAGCAATGCCAGACAGCTACACTGTTCTAGAAGATTGACCGTAGCGAAGCGAGCACACCGAACAAGCTAGTAGCGAGCTGTTGAATGATCACACAATAGCAAGGCTGATCATAAAGCAACTGACACGCAAAATTTGTAAAGCAATGCCAGACAGCAAGCTGCACAATGTTCCTGCTACGAGCTTCACCCTAAACTCAACCGTTTCTCTAAGTCCAGCTCCAGCTCTCGGACAGGCTACCCATATTACAACCCAGGATTCCAAATGGCCTGTTATCCCGGGTGTAATGGCAGCAAAATAAACACAGTAGAAAAAGTTTAGACTTATATTATCCTTCACCAATTTAGAACAGCAATATGTACACTATGTACAGTGATAAGTATAGTGCACTCCACGGTAAGCAAGGCAGAAATAGAAGCCACAAGATAGCAGACCGTGCTTCAACCAGCTCTAGAATGGGAATGACAAGGGCAGACAGGAGAGCGGTACCCACATAACCTCTGCGATTGCCAAAACCATCTTCTTATTGGCTAGAACCTGGTCACTAGTTGAATGACGGGGCCCCATCATCAACTCTTAGCAACCTGGTTCGCTGGTTGGGGGAGATAGCCTGTAAATGAGGGTGTGTACATGCGGCGAATAAAGGTTACGTACTCTTTGCATGCCACATGTATCGTTCCAGTCACGGTATTGTGCCTTTTTTTTTTGTTATCTACCAACATATTACAACCACACATTTTTCAGAACTGGCAGCCTCGCCATGCATTACCACACTGTGTATGCCACTACGCATCTTAAATCTCTCAAAGCAGCCTTTGCTGGCCTTTAATTCACTAACATCAGCGCTTTTTATTCAGGCATTTTCTATTCGAGATTGGTATGCAACTGCCTTGCCTTTTCACAAATTATCGACTGCATAACACTGTCTCCTGTTAATTGTTTTTGGTTGATCCACTCTAACAACAAATTCTCAACATCTTCAAGTATTTGTGATCTCTTTTTGGTGAGCATATCTACCCCTTTCGCAACAACAGTTTCCTTGATTTCCTTTTTCTTAGACATGATGGAAGTGATTGTTGAATGGGGATTCCTGTACATCCTGCTGAGCTTGGCCACATGCACTCCACTTTCATATTTTCTGATGATTTCTTTCTTTAATTCTATCATGTTTCTCACCTTCTGCACCAAAGGGCTGGCACTAGAAGCTTTCTTTGGGCCATGATGGCTTATTATAACGAGATTGTTTGGTAGAGCTGAAAGCAGGGTGTAAAAGATACGTCTTCGGAGGCTTCTTACTTTATTGTTAAGTCGTGGTGGGTACACAGGCTTGTGTGTTTGTGCCCATGGCCCGGGCAGGGCCATCCCACGAGAGAGAGCTAGGGAGTACTTGTGTCTTGCTGCTAGGCTGCTGTGTGAGTGAGAGCGAGGCAAGGGCAGGCAGGCTGAAGTGGCAACACCTATAGGTGGCAGCACCAGCATGGTGCGAAATATGAACTAAGCTGGCAGACAGCATAGGCTGTCTGTGCAGACAGTACAGGCTGTCTACATACGCTCGGCCACCTACAGCACGTCGTCCCGACGCGACAATACTGGTGGTAAAAGAAACTCGGTCTCTCTCTCGTAGGAACAGGGCACAGAACACAAAATAAAAACATATATATACATATGAACATGGAAAAAAAACTTCCTACAGGGAGGGAAGAAAAAAACATGTGGGGTGTGCTAAACATCGTGGTCAAAGGCAGTGAGCATCGATGGGCATCACTGCACGCCTTCCTGCGTCTGGACAGATACTGCAACACGGGAGACATTGCTGCGGCTGAACTGTGACGTAACAGGTTACGGTCTCCTCTGGAACGGTGAAGCAGTCATCGTAGGAGTCGCTGCAGGTTTTCACTCAACCTGGGGCACGACATGCTGGTGCCCTCGAGTGAGGAGTCGACAAAACTCGGCAATTGGGCAGGACTTCTGGCAAGCGACTCAGGAGGACACTTCTCGACTGGTACTGTCGCTGGGCTGTCACTGCCGGCGAGTGTGGAGCGAGTCGTGGCAGAGACGACTGGGCGAAACATCTGGGAGTCGTAACATCATACACCAGACTGCAGTGAGAGAGCTAGCAGTCAAAGTGACATCTTCTTTGTGCAGGCTGCTCACTGAAGCTTGTGACACGAGGCTGACACAGCGCCTGCCGACAGGGCTGACTGCGGCTTGACGAGTATCATTCTCTCGACAGTTGGAGTTATAGCAGAGGTTAGTCTAAGCGTCCCCAGACTTGTTTCTCTACATATAACTGCACTCTGACGGTCTGGAGGTGAAGTGAAACAAATCTCGATGGGAATCGTAGCAGGTACGATTCTGCAGAACATCACGAGCGACGAGCATAAAAGCTTTCTGTTCAAGAGGGCTCGGTCACTCGGGGACTGACTTGACATCAGCTGTCAAACGTACTG
Organism: Cherax quadricarinatus; assembly: GCF_038502225.1. Classification (NCBI taxonomy): domain Eukaryota; kingdom Metazoa; phylum Arthropoda; class Malacostraca; order Decapoda; family Parastacidae; genus Cherax; species Cherax quadricarinatus. Next base: position 31,600,005 of record NC_091339.1, on the reverse strand, counting down.
GTCACATCGGGTGACTTAGCACAGTGGTGCTACTCAGGTCTGGCTCAGACCTCACTGGGCACACGGAATCTTTAAACACACCGCGGTACATGCGGTACAACATGGCTTAAACTAGCAAATGATGCTTTTCTGTGCATAAAACTGACACTAAGACATATACTAAAATGTGAGAACACTGACTGAGAGGAATTAACACACGACATATATCTTCTCTTAGTCTTCTCGACAATATTTTAATAATTACTGAACACTCGATGGTGACATCATGTGATGTCAGGCGTGATGACATCAGCAGCACTGTGATGTCAGCAGACATCTCGAGGTGAAGTCGGCCAGCATCGTGGGTGACGTTGATGTGATGCGGGCAGCAGACCACAGCATGTGGCCTGGGACATCTGGTAACTCACTTGGCTGGTACATCCACGTGACATCGCCCACACCCACGTGGCGTCGTGATCCACATGGCGTCATGATCCACGTGGCATGCTGATCTAGGTTAGGTGGCATGCTGATCTACGTGGCTTGCTGATCTACGTGGCATGCTGATCCACGTAGCTTCGAGTGGCCTCGGGCACTCGGATACACAGCTCTGGCAATGAATCACATGAAAAACAGCAGAAAACACAGCAGAGGGAGTGGGCAGTGGTGAGTGGTGTATGGTAGGCTGATGAGGTGTGAGAGTACAGCAGGGCGAGGCAAGGAGCTGCCACTTCCTCCTCCCACAAGCACGTGGAGAACTCACACTGGACACAGAAATTGCCACAAAACTCACCTCTGGCTTGCTGAAACAGCTGTGCTGAGCTGAACAACAACAGCAACATGCAAGTGACGCTGAACACGTGACTTGAGAAACAGCGTGGGACGCTGTAGCGTGGGGTCACTTACAATTCTTGGAGAATTTCGGCAAATTTCGGCCTGGATCCTGCTTGTACCTGTGTCTGGATGCTCAAACGTGCAGACATGACATCAGGATAACTCCTTGAGAGACGGATGCTTCTTGTATAGGGTGATGACGTGAAGATGACTTCATACCTCTTCCTTCCTCTCTCTGGGCAAACAACTGCTGCAACCACCGCTTTCTGTCATTTATACCGAGATTGTTTGGTAGAGCTGAAAGCGGGGTGTAAAAGATACGTCTTCGGAGGCTTCTTACTTTATTGTTAAGTCATGGTGGGTACACAGGCTTGTGTGTTTGTGCCCATGGCCCGGGCAGGGCCATCGCACGAGAGAGCTAGGGAGTACTTGTGTCTTGCTGCTAGGCCGCTGTGTGAGTGAGAGCGAGGCAAGAGCAGGCAGGCTGAAGTGGCAACGCCTATAGATGGCAGCACCAGCATGGCGCGAAATATGAACTAAGCTGGCAGACAGCATAGGCTGTCTGTGCAGACAGTACAGGCTGTCTACATTATTTAGCAGTTTCAAGTACCAAAAACATTGGATTATTATAAAATGTATTGTATGAATGCATGGGGTTATGGTCATTCTCTCAGAAACAATGCCACAATGATTCCTGAATTGTGTGGGAGCCTTTGTGTACTCCTGGCCGCACGGACGCGTTCCATATGACAGATGAATTGCGAGGCAAATCACGAACCGCGAGGCTTTATTTTGACGAAAAAAGTTGCTGAAAGTCGAAATTCATGAAGTGCAAGGCTCACCAAACTCGGGTCCACTGTATGTAGTTTATGGTGGATAAAATGTTTTCTAAATAACGTCGTCAACCACATATATTGTCTCTTGCCCACAAGTGTTATTTCCAAAGTGAACTGACCACCATTTCTGAAAACAGTATTATTATAGTAGAAGTTTTACAGAAGATTCTCATTCATGTTTTTCTTTTACAGTTTGTGCTGACACTGTCAGTACAGCAGTGACTCTCAGTGTTACCCAACTCAAATAAATGTCAGCAACACTGAGGATAGCTACTGTCAGCAGCAAGTTTAATGGAACACTGTCAGACTATTGACTGAAGTTTCCTTGATGCCAGAGACTAGCTTTTGATCCAAGAACTAGAGCCTGACTTCTCCTTCCTTGGATCAGTGGTGATTTCTCCTCAAGGTGACGTACAACTCCTTGGGGTTTAGTGTTCCATCCTCCCCTGAGTATATCAAGAATGTAATACATTCTCAGATAAAATATATATTACTAAGTTACACTATCTTGAGTACACATGTACTTTTAAGTGTGTTTTAATACACACTGTACTTATCCAAGCTTCTCATGTACATAGTTATCAACTCATGTAGTACAATAATCAGCCTTGCATGAAGGTCGATGTTATTATGAATAAGTTGGAAATTTCTCTTGTAAATTAAGGGCAGCATCATAAGAGCAGAAGAGGGATTTATTAAGAATGTAAAAATGTTGGAATGAATTAGACACAACTCTTCATAAGTTGTACAGTGTGTGTTGCAGTTTGTATTGAACATTGTGTGTTGCAGTTTGTATTGAACATTGTGTGTTGCAGTTTGTATTGAACATTGTGTGTTGCAGTTTGTATTGAACATTGTGTGTTGCAGTTAGTGTTGAACATTGTGTGTTGCAGTTAGTATTGAACATTGTGTGCTGCAGTTAGTATTGAACATTGTGTGTTGCAGTTAGTATTGAACATTGTGTGCTGCAGTTAGTATTGAACATTGTGTGCTGCAGTTAGTATTGAACATTGTGTGCTGCAGTTAGTATTGAACATTGTGTGCTGCAGTTAGTATTGAACATTGTGTGCTGCAGTTAGTATTGAACATTGTGTGCTGCAGTTAGTATTGAACATTGTGTGCTGCAGTTAGTATTGAACATTGTGTGCTGCAGTTAGTATTGAACATTGTGTGCTGCAGTTAGTATTGAACATTGTGTGTTGCAGTTAGTATTGAACATTGTGTGCTGCAGTTAGTATTGAACATTGTGTGTTGCAGTTAGTATTGAACATTGTGTGCTGCAGTTAGTATTGAACATTGTGTGCTGCAGTTAGTATTGAACATTGTGTGTTGCAGTTAGTATTTAACTGAGCTACTCTAGGTAAATCCCTAGTCTTGAACTGTTCTTTAGAATTAGTGTAACCAAGAGTGTGTTAGAGTGTACACATTATATCTCATGTTCACTACTGTAAATGACCAGTTAAAACACTCGTTATAAATGCCAGTTTGCCTTTTTTACAGAATTCTCAGTTTTTTCCCTTCATGGAAATATTAGTCATAATCTTACCCCTGCTATGAAAATATTAGCTATAATATTATCCCTACTTTTGAAATATTATTCGTAGTATTATTACTACTTATGGCTTTTAGATATATTCATTAATCTTATTTTATTTCCTGATATTTTCCTCATTTACAGTACTTTAGAATTTTTTGTTTTGTCATAAGAGTTAATATTTATGTATTTGTTTATTTTACTAATAATCATGATAATAAAACTTGAACTTGAAAAAGTTTGTTGATGCAAACTTTACTGACTACAGTGTATTGTCTTTATATTCAACTTTACTGACTACAGTGTATTGTCTTTATATTCAACTTTACTGACTACAGTGTATTGTCTTTATATTCAACTTTACTGACTACAGTGTATTGTCTTTATATTCAACTTTACTGACTACATTATATTACTTTATTTTCAACTTTTTAAAACTGTGTTATTTTTATTTCTATTTGATTTATATTTATAAAGTTGAATATTGATACACATATATTGGTGAAATTAGAATTAAGTGTTGAATATGTAACATAATTTGATGTTATGTGAGTTTCACTAACTCCCATTTAAACAATAACTTCCTAGCACCATTTAAACAATAACTTCCTAGCACCATTTAAACAATAACTTCCTAGCACCATTTAAACAATAACTTCCTAGCACCATTTAAACAATAACTTCCTAGCACCATTTAAACAATAACTTCCTAGCACCATTTAAACAATAACCTAGCAACATTTAAACAATAACTTCCTAGCACCATTTAAACACTAACTTCCTAGCACCATTTAAACAATAACTTCCTAGCACCATTTAAACAATAACTTCCTAGCACCATTTAAACAATAACCTAGCAACATTTAAACAATAACCTCCTAGCACCATTTAAACAATAACCTCCTTGCACCATTTAAACAATAACTTCCTAGCACCATTTAAACAATAACCTCCTAGCACCATTTAAACAATAACCTCCTAGCACCATTTAAACAATAACCTCCTAGCACCATTTAAACAATAACTTCCTAACACCATTTAAACAATAACCTCCTAGCACCATTTAAACAATAACCTCCTAGCACCATTTAAACAATAACCTCCTAGCACCATTTAAACAATAACTTCCTAGCACCATTTAAACAATAACCTCCTAGCACCATTTAAACAATAACCTCCTAGCACCATTTAAACAATAACTTCCTAGCACCATTTAAACAATAACCTCCTAGCACCATTTAAACAATAACCTCCTAGCACCATTTAAACAATAACTTCCTAACACCATTTAAACAATAACCTCCTTGCACCATTTAAACAATAACCTCCTAGCACTATTTAAACAATAACCTCCTAGCACCATTTAAACAATAACCTCCTAGCACCATTTAAACAATAACCTCCTAGCACCATTTAAACAATAACTTCCTAGCACCATTTAAACAATAACCTCCTAGCATCCACTTAAACAGTAACCTTTCCTAGCATCACTTAAGTTAATAACCTCCCTAGCATGCACTTAAACAATAACCTCCCCTAGTATCCATCTAAACAAGTACATGACCTGGTGTAGCACCTACTTAAACAAGTGCATGACCTAGTGTACCACCTACTTAAACAGGTTAATGACCTATCTTAGCACCCACTTGAAGAAACATTTTTGTTCTTTAAACAACTATAGCTAAGCACATTGGAAAGTTATTATATTATTCAATAAGATTTAAAATAAAAGCAACTGAAGTACATTGTAATAGTTGCTTTTGTTAGTGAATACAAACCCTCTTAATTCTTTAATATTTACACATTAATGTGTTGTTTACAAGAGTTCATTAGGAAAGAATTTCCTGTCAGTCGCTTAATTATTTTTTTGGAAAAGTCTTCATTAAGAGAATACATTAAATGTGAAGCAGTGTACTCTAGAAATGAATGCTCAAAAATTTCAGAGTAATGTAGTGTTGTCTATGTGAATGTCTTAATTTGATAAAAATAAATCTATTGACTTTGACAAAAATATTAAAGTATTTGTTATAGATCTATTTCGTGTTTAAAACTTGAAATAAAATATAGCAGACATGAGTGTTCATGCAGCCAAGAAATTGTTTCAATGTCAGTTTTGTCAAAAAGTGCTTCCATGTAATTCTAAATTCTTGAGACACCTTAGAAGTCACACAGGGGAGAAGCCATATCATTGTTCAATTTGCCAGAAAGACTTTATTGAGATAACCTTATTAAAACAACATCAGAGGATTCATACTGGAGAGAAACCATACCAGTGTCCACAATGTCTTAAAAACTTCAACTATATAGCCTCACTTAAACAACATCAGAGAATTCATACTGGAGAAAAACCATTTCAGTGTTTAATATGTCAAAATAACTTTAAACAGAGAGGTCATCTTAGCACACACATGAGAATTCATACAGGAGAGAAACCATACCAATGTTCATTGTGTCCAAAAAAGTTTACCACCAAAACTTCTCTAGTGAAACACACATACAGTCATACTGGAGAGAAACCATACCAATGCTCAGAGTGTCCAAAAGCATACTCAAAACAATGTGCTCTGGTTGCTCATTCAGCAATCCACACAGGACATAGACCATTCAAGTGTTCAGAGTGTCAGAAAGATTTCTCAGCAAAATCAAGATTAGCAAAACATATAAAAACTCACACTAAAGAGAGACGATATAATTGCTCAGTGTGTTCAGAAAGGTTTTCAAGAAAATTGTGTTTAGAAAAACACATGAAAACTCATGCTGGGCACCAGTATCGATGTTCAAGGTGTCTAGAAAGTTTCTTGAATAAGACTAACCTAGTAGATCACATGAGGACTCATATACAAGAAGGAATAAATATTAATGATTAGTGTCCAAAAATCTTTAAATAAAATTGTATCTTGTTAAACTTATGATGATTCTGGCTTTGGCTAAAAGCCCAAGTATTGTAGTTTGAAATGTTATTTGTGTAGTTTGAAGGGTTATTGGTGTAGTTTGAAGGGTCATTTGTGCAGTTTGAAGGGTTATTGGTGTGTTTGAAGGGACATTGGCAGTTTGAAAGGTTATTGGTGAATTTGAAGGGACATTCTCAAATTATGATGACTATGCATTAATGACAAAGCAGCTTTTTAATGTATAGTTGTGATTTTTATTGTTTTTGTCACCCTGCCTGGGTAGGGGAGAGCTGGTGGGCTCAAGAAACAATGTATCAGGTTTGGCCCATGTGTTAAAAGATGATGTAACAAGAATAAACTAACAATAAAGTAGACTAAAGTTGGTTGAGTGTTTTTTAATTGTAATGATAACAAAGTAGACTAACCTTATAGTTATGCAAAAATGCAAGTTTGTTTATTCCTACCAAATTACAAATGAATGAAGTCATTGATTGTTTGAATTTAGAACATTGGCTAGTGAAAGAAATACAGGTTGGCCATCACTAATCCAGCAATCAGTTATCCGGTTCCATCAGTAATCCGGCACTAATTTTGGCTAGCATAATTTCAAATTTCATCATTTCATCATTATACTGACTCAAATCATTATACTGATTCGAATTTCATCGTTATATTGGCTCAGAAGTTGTGCAGATGGTTGTAAATCCACAACAGCAAGCCAGAGGAGGAGAAAGCAGTGATGAAAATGAGGAAGATGTAGCAGAGTCTCTATTAATAGGTTAATCAAGTGTATTCTAACCTAAGCACTCTGAAATGCAGCAAACTCAATAATCTGGCACACTACAGGTCCCAGTGATGCCAGATTATGGCTGACCTGTAACTGCAGTTATTAGAGGTATTGATCCATTTAGGCGGTGCATTTTAAAGTAATGAAGGGCTCTTTATCCACGAACTTTATATCTTTGTGTAGTACAGTGGAACCTTGGTACTCGAACAATTCGGTATTTAAATGCTTTGTTTAGTAAACAGATCGCTCGGTAGTCGACCGTTTGCTAGGCACTCAACCAAACAAACATCCCTGCCAGAACTTAACTGTAAACTATTTCATGTTTCTTTGCAATTTTTGGTGTTTTTCCATATTTGTATAAATAAGTCACCATTGGGCCTAAGAGGGTTCGGATAACAGCCAGCCAAAAAGGAAAGTGGTTGGGGAAATTTGTTCTGTACTCAAACACATCAACACTCGAACGGCCTTCTGGAACCAATTAAGTTTGAGTGCCGAGGTTTCACTGTATACAAAGTGTAGAAATCTTTCTTCTCTCACAAAAAACTGGCCATATCCTGCCGAGGCATGGTAGCCCAAAATGAAAAGCGAAAGTTTCTCTTTTTAACTTTTGTAATGTATACAGGAGAAAAGGTTACTAGCCCCTTGCTGCTGGCATTTTAGTCGCCTCTCACAACACACATGGCTTACACAGGAAGAATTCTGTTTCACTTCCCCATGGAGATAAGAGGAAATAAACAAGAACAAGAACTAGTAAGAAAATGGAAAAAACCCTGAGGGGTGTGTGTATGTGTATCTTTTCTTTCTTTCAACACACCGGCCGTATCCCACCGAGGTGGGGTGGCCCAAAAGGAAAAACGAAAGTTTCTTCTTTTACATTTAGTATTATATACAGGAGAAGAGGTTACTAGCCCCTTGCTCCCAGCATTTTAGTCGCCTCCTACAACACACATGGCTTACAGAGGAAGAATTCTGTTCCACTTCCCCATGGAAAACATATACATACATACATACATATATATATATATATATATATATATATATATATATATATATATATATATATATATATATATATATATATATATATATATATATATATGCAAAACAACCACTCTGAAAGAATAGAGAAATTCCAAGCGCTTTCGTGACTACTCACATTATCAAGGATAATGTGAGTAGTCACGAAACCGATTGGAATTTCTCTATTCTTTCAGAGTGGTTGTTTTGCATATTTTGAAATCACCTGTTTACTGTGATCTTATTGCATATATATATATATATATATATATATATATATATATATATATATATATATATATATATATATATATATATATATATATATATACATGTATATATATATATACATGTATATATATATATACATGTATATATATATATACATGTATATATATATATATATACATACATGTATATATATATATATATATATATATATATATATATATATATATATATATATATATATATATATATATATATATATATATATATATATCTTTCTTCTTTCAACGTACCAGCCGTATCCCACTGAGGTGGGGTGGCCCAAAAGAAAAAACTGAAGTTTCTCCTTTTAAATTTAGTAATATACAGGAGAAGGGGTTACTAGCCCCATGCTCCCGGCATTTTAGTCGCCATATATATATATATACATTATATATATATATATAATGTATATATATATATATATATATATATATATATATATAATATATATATAATATATATATATATATATATAATATATATATATATATAGCGATTTTTCCGCATACCGATTACTTTTATCGCAAAATTTTTGCCGCGCATACCGATTAAAAACCCGCTTACCGATTTTCGTCCGAGACGCGTCCAATGTGCCCTCACATGTGCCGGCCGTCCCATTGTTTACCAGCCAGCCTCCGCGGTAACATCCAAGCATACACTCGGAATATTTCGTATTATTACAGTGTTTTCGGTGCTGTTTCTGGAAAATAAGTGACCATGGCCCCAAGAAAGCTTCTAGTGCCAACCCTGTGGTAAAAAGGGTGAGAATTAGTATGGAAATTAAGAAAGATTTTGAAGGGTTTGGGGCTAACCCTGAGAAGCCTATGCCAGTTGTGGAATCCATTGTGCCTACTTCAAAGATTAAGGAAATGTGTGCACAGTGGGTTGAACTGCAAACCTTTATAGATGAAAATCACCCTGACACAGCTGTTGCAAGCCGTGCTGGTGACTATTTCAATGACAATGTTATGGCCCATTTTAGGAAAGTCTTGAAGGAACGGGAGGTACAGAGCTCTATGGACAGATTTGTTGTGCGACAGAGGTCCAGTGACTCTCAAGCTGGTCCTAGTGGCATTAAAAGAAGAAGGGAAGTAACCCCAGAAAAGGACTTGCTACCTCAAGTCCTAATGGAAGGGGATTCCCCTTCTAAACAGTAAGAAGATAATGCTCTCCCCTCCTCCCATCCCATCAATCATCACCAGATCTTCAATAAAAGTAAGTGTCATTTAATTGTGCATGCCTTTTTCAGTTTGTGTGTATTAAAATTAACATTTCATGTGGTAAAAAAAATTTTTTTTCATACTTTTGGGCGTCTTGCACGGATTAATTTTATTTCCATTATTTCTTATGGGGAAAATTCATTCGCATAACGATTATTTCGCATAACGATGAGCCCTCTTGCACGGATTAAAATCGTTAACCGGGGGTCCACTGTATATATATATAATATAATATATATATATATATATATATATATATATATATATATATATATGTATATATATATACACATACATACATACATACAGTGGACCCTCGCCTAACGAACACATCGCATAACGTTAAATTCGCTTAACGATACTTTTAACGCTAACATTTTGCCTCGGCTAACTCTAAAAAACTCGCCTAACGATATTCGTTCTCGGGTACCAATTAATATCGTTAGGTGAGGGTCCACTGTGTGTATATATATATATATATATATATATATATATATATATATATATATATATATATATATATATATATATATATATATATATATATATATATTTTTTTTTTTTTTTAACAAGTCTGCCATCTCCCACTGAGGCAGGGTGACCCAAAAAAGAAAAACTTTCACCATCATTTACTCCATCACTGTCTTGCCAGAAGGGTGCTTTACACTACAGTTTTTAAACTGCAACATTAACACCCCTCCTTCAGAGTGCAGGCACTGTATTTCCCATCTCCAGGACTCAAGTCCGGCCTGCCGGTTTCCCTGAATCCCTTCATAAATGTTACTTTGCTCACTCTCCAACAGCACGTCAAGTATTAAAAACCATTTGTCTCCATTCACTCCTATCAAACACGCTCACGCATGCCTGCTGGAAGTCCAAGCCCCTCGCACACAAAACCTCCTTTACCCCCTCCCTCCAACCTTTCCTAGGCCGACCCCTACCCCGCCTTCCTTCCACTACAGACTGATACACTCTTGAAGTCATTCTGTTTCGCTCCATTCTCTCTACATGTCCGAACCACCTCAACAACCCTTCCTCAGCCCTCTGGACAACAGTTTTGGTAATCCCGCACCTCCTCCTAACTTCCAAACTACGAATTCTCTGCATTATATTCACACCACACATTGCCCTCAGACATGACATCTCCACTGCCTCCAGTCTTCTCCTCGCTGCAACATTCATCACCCACGCTTCACACCCATATAAGAGCGTTGGTAAAACTATACTCTCATACATTCCCCTCTTTGCCTCCAAGGACAAAGTTCTTTCTCTCCACAGACTCCTAAGTGCACCACTCACTCTTTTTCCCTCATCAATTCTATGATTCACCTCATCTTTCATAGACCCATCCGCTGACACGTCCACTCCCAAATATCTGAATACGTTCACCTCCTCCATACTCTCTCCCTCCAATCTGATATCCAATCTTTCATCACCTAATCTTTTTGTTATCCTCATAACCTTACTCTTTCCTGTATTCACCTTTAATTTTCTTCTTTTGCACACCCTACCAAATTCATCCACCAATCTCTGCAACTTCTCTTCAGAATCTCCCAAGAGCACAGTGTCATCAGCAAAGAGCAGCTGTGACAACTCCCACTTTGTGTGTGATTCTTTATCTTTTAACTCCACGCATCTTGCCAAGACCCTCGCATTTACTTCTCTTACAACCCCATCCATAAATATATTAAACAACCACGGTGACATCACACATCCTTGTCTAAGGCCTACTTTTACTGGGAAAAAATTTCCCTCTTTCCTACATTCTCTAACTTGAGCCTCACTATCCTCGTAAAAACTCTTCACTGCTTTCAGTAACCTACCTCCTACACCATACACTTGCAACATCTGCCACATTGCCCCCCTATCCACCCTGTCATACGCCTTTTCCAAATCCATAAATGCCAAAAAGACCTCTTTAGCCTTATCCAAATACTGTTCACTTACATGTTTCACTGTTAACACCTGGTCCACATACCCCCTACCTTTCCTAAAGCCTCCTTGTTCATCTGCTATCCTATTCTCCATCTTACTCTTAATTCTTTCAATTATAACTCTACCATACACTTTACCAGGTATACTCAACAGACTTATCCCCCTATAATTTTTGCAATCTCTTTTATCCCCTTTGCCTTTATACAAAGGAACTATGCATGCTCTCTGCCAATCCCTAGGTACCTTACCCTCTTCCATACATTTATTAAATAATTGCACCAACCACTCCAAAACTATATCCCCACCTGCTTTTAACATTTCTATCTTTATCCCATCAATCCCGGCTGCCTTACCCCCTTTCATTTTACCTACTGCCTCACGAACTTCCCCCACACTCACAACTGGCTCTTCCTCACTCCTACAAGATGTTATTCCTCCTTGCCCTATACACGAAATCACAGCTTCCCTATCTTCATCAACATTTAACAATTCCTCAAAATATTCCCTCCATCTTCCCAATACCTCTAACTCTCCATTTAATAACTCTCCTCTCCTATTTTTAACTGACAAATCCATTTGTTCTCTAGGCTTTCTTAACTTGTTAATCTCACTCCAAAACTTTTTCTTATTTTCAACAAAATTTGTTGATAACATCTCACCCACTCTCTCATTTGCTCTCTTTTTACATTGCTTCACCACTCTCTTAACCTCTCTCTTTTTCTCCATGTACTCTTCCCTCCTTGCATCACTTCTACTTTGTAAAAACTTCTCATATGCTAACTTTTTCTCCCTTACTACTCTCTTTACATCATCATTCCACCAATCGCTCCTCTTCCCTCCCGCACCCACTTTCCTGTAACCACAAACTTCTGCTGAACACTCTAACACTACATTTTTAAACCTACCCCATACCTCTTCGACCCCATTGCCTATGCTCTCATTAGCCCATCTATCCTCCAATAGCTGTTTATATCTTACCCTAACTGCCTCCTCTTTTAGTTTATAAACCTTCACCTCTCTCTTCCCTGATGCTTCTATTCTCCTTGTATCCCATCTACCTTTTTCTCTCAGTGTAGCTACAACTAGAAAGTGATCTGATATATCTGTCGCCCCTCTATAAACATGTACATCCTGAAGTCTACTCAACAGTCTTTTATCTACTAATACATAATCCAACAAACTACTGTCATTTCGCCCTACATCATATCTTGTATACTTATTTATCCTCTTTTTCTTAAAATATGTATTACCTATAACTAAACCCCTTTCTATACAAAGTTCAATCAAAGGGCTCCCATTATCATTTACACCTGGCACCCCAAACTTACCTACCACACCCTCTCTAAAAGTTTCTCCTACTTTAGCATTCAGGTCCCCTACCACAATTACTCTCTCACTTGGTTCAAAGGCTCCTATACATTCACTTAACATCTCCCAAAATCTCTCTCTCTCCTCTGCATTCCTCTCTTCTCCAGGTGCATACACGCTTATTATGACCCACTTCTCGCATCCAACCTTTACTTTAATCCACATAATTCTTGAATTTACACATTCATATTCTCTTTTCTCCTTCCATAACTGATCATTTAACATTACTGCTACCCCTTCCTTTGCTCTAACTCTCTCAGATACTCCAGATTTAATCCCATTTATTTTCCCCCACTGAAACTCTCCTACCCCCTTCAGCTTTGTTTCGCTTAGGGCCAGGACATCCAACTTCTTTTCATTCATGACATCAGCAATCATCTGTTTCTTGTCATCCGCACTACATTCACACACATTTAAGCATCCCAGTTTTATAAAGTTTTTCTTCTTCTCTTTTTTAGTAAGTGTCTACAGGAGAAGGGGTTACTAGCCCATTGCTCCCGGCATTTTAGTCGCCTCATACGACACGCATGGCTTACGGAGGAAAGATTCTTTTCCACTTCCCCATGGACAATAGAAGAAATAAAGAAGAACAAGAGCTATTTAGAAAAAGGAGAAAAACCTAGATGTATGTATATATATATGCATGTGCGTGTCTGTGAAGTGTGACCAAAGTGTAAGTAGGAGTAGCAAGATATCCCTGTTATCTAGCGTATTTATGAGACAGAAAAAGAAACCAGCAATCCTACCATCATGCAAAACAGTTACAGGTTTTTGTTTCACAGTCATCTGGCAGGACGGTAGTACTTCCCTGGGTGGTTGCTGTCTACCAACCTACTACCATATATATAAATATATATATATATATATATATATATATTTATATATATATATATATATATATATATATATATATATATATATATATATATATAGGAGGCCCGGTGGTCTGGTGGCTAAAGCTCCCGCTTCACACACGGAGGGCCCGGGTTCGATTCCCGGCGGGTGGAAATTCCGACACATTTCCTTACACCTATTGTCCTGTTCACCTAGCAGCAAATAGGTACCTGGGTGTTAGTCGACTGGTGTGGGTCGCATCCTGGGGGACAAGATTAAGGACCCCAATGGAAATAAGTTAGACAGTCCTCGATGACGCACTGACTTTCTTGGGTTATCCTGGGTGGCTAACCCTCCGGGGTTAAAAATCCGAACGAAATCTTATCTTATCTTATCTTATAAGTTTTACACTCAGAAGTTTGGTATGGCAATGGGAAATCCTCTTTCACCTGTTCTTAGTAACCTATACATGGAATTTTTTGAAACAAGGTTGCTTAACACAATCCTCCCTAATAGAGCTAAATGGTTCAGATATGTTGATGATATTTTGTGTCTTATGCCCAAAAATGTAGATAAACACCATTTCCTCGGCAAATTAAATAGCTTAGCCCATTCTATAAACTTTACTGTTGAGTTTGAAGAAAATAACTCATTGCCTTTTCTAGATGTTTTAATTATTAAGGGTAATAATGAATTCAAATTTAAAATTTACAGTAAACCTACAAATAACTGTTCCTATGTCCACTATTATTCCTCACATCAAGATAGAGTCAAACTGTCTGTTTTCTCATCAATGTTTTTGAGAGCTTTACGAATTTGTAGTCCTGAGTTCATAGATGAGGAAATATCCAAAATTTATGAAATAGGTAATGATTTAAAATACCCAAGGAATGTAATTGATAAATCTTTTAAAGTTGCTAGAAATACTTTTTACAATCCAAAAAAGGGACAACCAGCCTTATTCAACTAAAAATATGTTGGTTCTCCCTTACCATGAAAACTTGGTTGATATGCCTTCTCTTCTTAAGACTTTTAATATTAAAGTTGTATTCAAAAATCTTGATACAGTAAAAAAACTTTTGATAAAGAATTCCCCCCAAAATGCTGATGGATGTGTCTATAAGATTCCTTGTAAATTTTGCGATAAAGTTTATTACGGTCAAATTGGTAAAAATCTCGAACTAAGATTAAAACAACATAAATATATCATTAGAACTGGACAAGATTCCAATGCTCTATTTATTCATGTAAGAGATTTTAACCATCCAATTGATTTTCAAAAAGTTGAGAAAGTAGTATCAAGCAAGTCCATGGTCGACAGGAATATAATTGAATCTTGTTTCATAAAAAGCAGTTTTGACAATAATATGAATATTTCCTTTGGTTTATATAAATTAGATCCATTTATAATTAATAGAATTTGGGAAGAATTTAATAATACACTGGACAAATAATTTTTAAATTTTCTTGGGTAGAATAGTTTGTGGGTGAGTTGTGCAAAGGACCTATCCAAGTTGGGTCGGCGCGCGTCAGGTGTTTAACCATTGTGGGATCTGATAGTGAGGTGCTGGCCAGACCCCTTATATAGCTTCCTTGGATGCTTTACTTTCATAGTTCCTTGATAATGTGAGTAGTCACGAAAGCGCTTGGAATTTCTCTATTCTTTCAGAGTGGTTGTTTTTACATATTCTGAAATCACCTGTTTACTGTGATCTTATTGCATGCATATATATATATATATATATATATATATATATATATATATATATATATATATATATATATATATTGGTCCCTCGTTTTTCGTAATTAATCCGTTCCTGGAACCGTTACTATAAACGAAATTTACGATTTATGAATCAATTTTCTCCATAAGAAATATTTTATTATTATTTTTTTTATTATCACACTGGCCGATTCCCACCAAGGCAGGGTGGCCCGAAAAAGAAAAACTTTCACCAT
This sequence comes from Cherax quadricarinatus, assembly GCF_038502225.1. Classification (NCBI taxonomy): domain Eukaryota; kingdom Metazoa; phylum Arthropoda; class Malacostraca; order Decapoda; family Parastacidae; genus Cherax; species Cherax quadricarinatus. Next base: position 31,584,538 of record NC_091339.1, on the reverse strand, counting down.
CATTCACTCCATCACTGTCTTGCCAGAAGGGTGCTTTACACTACAGTTTTTAAACTGCAACATTAACACCCCTCCTTCAGAGTGCAGGCACTGTACTTCCCATCTCCAGGACTCAAGTCCGGCCTGCCGGTTTCCCTGAATCCCTTCATAAATGTTACTTTGCTCACACTCCAACAGCACGTCAAGTATTAAAAACCATTTGTCTCCATTCACTCCTATCAAACACACTCACGCATGCCTGCTGGAAGTCCAAGCCCCTCGCACACAAAACCTCCTTTACCCCCTCCCTCCAACCCTTCCTAGGCCGACCCCTACCCCGCCTTCCTTCCACTACAGACTGATACACTCTTGAAGTCATTCTGTTTCGCTCCATTCTCTCTACATGTCCGAACCACCTCAACAACCCTTCCTCAGCCCTCTGGACAACAGTTTTGGTAATCCCGCACCTCCTCCTAACTTCCAAACTACGAATTCTCTGCATTATATTCACACCACACATTGCCCTCAGACATGACATCTCCCCTGCCTCCAGCCTTCTCCTCGCTGCAACATTCATCACCCACGCTTCACACCCATATAAGAGCGTTGGTAAAACTATACTCTCATACATTCCCCTCTTTGCCTCCAAGGACAAAGTTCTTTGTCTCCACAGACTCCTAAGTGCACCACTCACTCTTTTTCCCTCATCAATTCTATGATTCACCTCATCTTTCATAGACCCATCCGCTGACACGTCCACTCCCAAATATCTGAATACGTTCACCTCCTCCATACTCTCTCCCTCCAATCTGATATTCAATCTTTCATCACCTAATCTTTTTGTTATCCTCATAACCTTACTCTTTCCTGTATTCACCTTTAATTTTCTTCTTTTGCACACCCTACCAAATTCATCCACCAATCTCTGCAGCTTCTCTTCAGAATCACCCAAGAGCACAGTGTCATCAGCAAAGAGCAGCTGTGACAACTCCCACCCTGTGTGTGATTCTTTATCTTTTAACTCCACGCCTCTTGCCAAGACCTTCGCATTTACTTCTCTTACAACCCCATCTATAAATATATTAAACAACCACGGTGACATCACACATCCTTGTCTAAGGCCTACTTTTACTGGGAAAAAATTTCCCTCTTTCCTACATACTCTAACTTGAGCCTCACTGTCCTCGTAAAAACTCTTCACTGCTTTCAGTAACCTACCTCCTACACCATACACTTGCAACATCTGCCACATTGCCCCCCTATCCACCCTGTCATACGCCTTTTCCAAATCCATAAATGCCACAAAGACCTCTTTAGCCTTATCTAAATACTGTTCACTTATATGTTTCACTGTAAACACCTGGTCCACACACCCCCTACCTTTCCTAAAGCCTCCTTGTTCATCTGCTATCCTATTCTCCGTCTTACTCTTAATTCTTTCAATTATAACTCTACCATACACTTTACCAGGTACACTCAACAGACTTTTCCCCCTATAATTTTTGCACTCTCTTTTATCCCCTTTGCCTTTATACAAAGGAACTATGCATGCTCTCTGCCAATCCCTAGGTACCTTACCCTCTTCCATACATTTATTAAATAATTGCACCAACCACTCCAAAACTATATCCCCACCTGCTTTTAACATTTCTATCTTTATCCCATCAATCCCGGCTGCCTTACCCCCTTTCATTTTACCTACTGCCTCACGAACTTCCCCCACACTCACAACTGGCTCTTCCTCACTCCTACAAGATGTTATTCCTCCTTGCCCTATACAATTAATCCGTTCCTGACACCCAGAAGCATTAAAACAAAAAAATTTTTTACCTGAAATATACATGTAGTACATAAACAATACAATGGGAAATGATGAATGAAACATTAACAGCATAACACTTACCTTTATTGGCGATTCTTCTTAGTGTAAGGGAGACTGGAGGAGGAGAGAGACTGGATTGTTTACAGTTTGGAAGGGGAATCCCCTTCCAGCAACACCTCAGGTACCAATTGCTTCTCTGGGGTTGCTTCTCTTCTCTGTTTCTTAATGCCACTAGGACCACCTTGAGAGTCACTGGAGTCCTCTCTCGCAAAATAACTGTGGAGAGAGCTCTGTTTCTGGCGTCTCTTTAACACTTCCCTAAAATGGCCCAAGACTTTGCCACTGTACATGATGCCAACATGGCTTGCAACAACCTTGTTAGGGTGATGTTTCTCCATAAAGCTTTCCATCTTACCCCACATAGTAAAAATCTCTTTAATTTCTGAAGAACCACCTTCTTCCGTCTCTCTTCCTCCTCCTCTGCAGCAAGATTCTGAGCTGCGATGTGTTGCTCTTCCTGCTGAAGCTCTTGCAGCTCCTCAGTGGTGAGATCTTCGTTATGGTCTTCCACCAATTCTTCCACATCCTCCAAACTCACATCCAACCCCATGGAACTCCCCAGTGCCACAATTGATTTTACAACAGACATAGGCTCATTAGGGTCAGTCCCAAACCCTTCAAAATCCCTTTTGTCGACGCAATCTGGCCACAATTTTCTCCAGGCAGAGTTCAAAGTCCTGGTAGTCACTCCCTCCCAAGCCATACCTATAAGGGTTATGCAATGGAGGATGCTGAAGTGTTCTCTCCAAAATTCCCGTAGGGTCAAGTGAGTGTCTGTGGTCACAGTCAAGCACCTGTGAAACATTGCTTTTGTGTAGTTTTTTTTAACCCTTTGACTGTCGCAACCCCCAATCCTGAGGTGTCTCCTGGTGTCGCAAAATTTAAAAAAAAAAATATTTTTCTTATGAAATGATAGAGAATCATTTCCCGATTGTAATGACACCAAAAAAACAAAATTTGATGGAAAACTGACGGAATTATGCTCTTGCGAAGTTAGCGACCTCGGCGCTGTTTACAAATCGGCGATTTCGCCCACTTTGAGCCCTATTTTCGGCTAATTCCTTTGTTCCAGTCGCCCAAACTCATAGCTATTTCTTTAGAACTCCATTTTTTTCTATCGATTGAGTACAAGAAACTGCCCATTTACCAATTTCAACTACCTAATAATGTGGTCAGAAATTTGCAATTTGGCCAATTTCACGAAAACTAAAAAATATGACAATTTCAAAATAAGGTCCAGAATGAACAATGCAGACATTCCTGGCTCTAAAATAACATTTTCTTTGTTCATCAGTCATGTCTCCAGGCCCCTCTGATAATGTCTCCAGGCCCCTCTGATATTACTCTTGCTTTCTATTTTGAATTTTTATTCAAACAAAAAATATAAGACTTACTATTATGCAGACTACTGCAATACTGTAATAATTGTATAAATAACATCAACCCATTCATGACTGCATATTAGAATGGCTAGTTGGACATTTATTGGACAATGGCATCATTTGTTTACTTTTGAACATTGGCAAAAATCAAACATTTCCCCTACTTTGAGCTCCATTTCTAGGTTCTTTTTATAGTAAAATCAATTAAAATCACCTCTATTTCTATAACATGTTTTTCATTCTATCAAATGAGACCAAGAAAACGAGAATACAACCATAAATACTATACGAAAATAGACCACTAAGTTGGCATCTTAATTAAAAAAAACGGTCGGAATTTTTTTTTTCTCATTATGCACTGCGTGCTCCAGGATTTTTTTTATATGGTGCACACTGACCACACAGACCCATTCTCTCACATGTGGGCCTACCAGCTTTCTCCTGCTTGATTTGAAACCGTTAGAATTTATGAGTATATATACGTCAAACACGGCACCTCGTAAGACGTACAGTGGACCCCCACATACCGTTGGCATCACATAACGTTACATCCGCATACCGATACATTTTATCGCTAAGATTTTGCCTCGCATTCCGCTAAAAAACCCCCTCAATCCTATTCGTCCGAGACGCGTCTAATGTGCGGCCTGAGCCAGCCTCACATGTTCCACCGGTGGCATTGTTTACCAGCCAGCCTCTGCGGTAACATCCAAGCATACAATTGGAGCATTTCGTATTATTACAGTGTTTTTGGTGATTTTATCTGCAAAATAAATGACCACGGTCCCCAAGAAAGCTTATAGTGCCAACCCTACAGGAATGAGGGTGAGAAACCATACCCCAGACCGGGATTGAACCCGCAGTCATAGAGTCTCAAAACTCCAGACCGTCGCGTTAATTTAAGGCTAATGCGACGGGCTGGAGTTTTGAGACTATGACCGTGGGTTCAATCCTGGCCGGGGGTATGGTTTGTTTGCAATCGTGTCATTACGATTTCTTGAGTCATGAGGGTTAGAATTACTATAGAGATGAAGAAAGAGATCATTGCTAAGTATGAAAGTGGAGTGCGTGTCTCCGAGCTGGCCAGGTTGTATAGTAAACCCCAATCAACCATCGCTACTATTGTGTCCAAGAAAACGGCAATCAAGGAAGCTGTTCTTGCCAAAGGTTCAACTGTGTTTTCGAAACAGAGATCGCAAGTGATAGAAGATGTTGAGAAACTCTTATTGGTATGGATAAACGAAAAACAGATAGCAGGAGATAGCATCTCTCAAGCGATCATATGTGAAAAGGCTAGGAAGGTGCATGAGGATTTAATTAGAAAAATGCCTGCAACTAGTGACGTGAGTGAATTTAAGGCCAACAAAGGTTGGTTTGAGAGATTTAAGAAGCGTAGTGGCATACATAGTGTGATAAGGCATGGTGAGGCTGCCAGTTCGGACCACAAAGCAGCTGAAAAATGTGTGCATGAATTCAAGGAGTACATAGACAGTGAAGGACTGAAACCTGAACAATTTTTTAATTGTGACGAAACAGGCCTGTTTTGGAAGAAAATGCCAAGCAGGACCTACATTACTCAGGAGAAAAAGGCACTCCCAGGACATAAGCCTATGAAAGACAGGCTTACTCTGTTGATGTGTGCCAATGCTAGTGGTGATTGCAAAGTGAAGCCTTTGTTGGTGTATCACTCAAACTCCCAGAGCGTTCAGGCAAAAGAATATCCTCAAGGCTAATTTGTGTGTGCTGTGGAGGGCAAACAGTAAGGCATGGGTCACTAGGGACTTTTTCTATGACTGGTAACACCATGCATTTGCCTCCACTGTGAAAAATTACCTAATTGAAAAGAAATTAGACCTTAAGTGCCTCCTGGTGTTAGACAATGCCCCTGGTCATCCTACAGACTTGGGAGAGCGACTTTGTGGGGACATGAGCTTCATTAAGGTCAAGTTTTTGCCTCCTAATACCACTCCTCTCCTGCAGCCCATGGACCAGCAGGTCATTGCAAACTTCAAAAAACTGTACACAAAAGCTCTGAAAGGTGTTTTGTAGTGACCTCAGAAACTCAGTTGACTCTAAGAGAGTTTTGGAGAGATCACTTTAATATCCTCAATTGTGTAAACCTTATAGGTAAGGCTTGGGAAGGAGTGACTAAGAGGACCTTGACCTCTGCTTGGAAGAAACTGTGGCCAGAATGTGTAGACCAAAGGGATTTTGAAGGATTTGAGGCTAACCCTGAGAAGCGTATGCCAGTTGAGGAATCAATTGGAGCATTGGGGAAGTCCTTGGGGTTGGAGGTTAGTGGGGAGGATGTGGAAGAGTTGGTGGAGGAGGACAATGAAGAACTAACCACTGATGAGCTGCTAGATCATCTTCAACAGCAAGAGGCCACACCTGAGGAAACTGCTTCGGAGGAGGGGAGAGAGAAATTGAAGAAGTTGCCTACTTGAAAGATAAAGGAAATATGTGCAAAGTGGCTTGAAGTGCAAACCTTTATGGATGAAAATCACCTTCACACAGCTATTGCAAGCCGTGCTGGTGACTATTACACTGACAATGTTTGAAACACTTTAGGAAAGTCATAAAGGAACGAGAGGTACAGGCCTCTATGGACAGATATGTTGTGCAACAGAAGTCCAGTGACTCTGAAGCTGGTCCTAGTGCCATTAAAACAAGAAGGGAAGTAACCCCGGAAAAGGACTTGACACCTCAAATCCTAATGGAAGGGGATTCCCCTTCTGAACACTAAGACCATCCACACTCTCCCCTCCTCCCATCCCATCAGTCATCACCAGATCTTCAATAAAGGTAAGTGTCATGTAGCTGTGCATGTCTTCTTCAGTTTGTGTGTATTAAAGTTAATATTTCATGTGGTAAACAATTTTTTTTTTCATACTTTTGGGTGTCTTGCACGGATTAATTTGATTTCCATTATTTCTTATGGGGAAAATTAATTCGCCAAACGATAATTTCACCTAACATTGAGCTCTCAGGAACGGATTAATAGCATTAGGCAAGGGTCCACTGTATATGTATGTGTGTGTGTGTGTGTGTGTGTGTGTGTGTGTGTGTGTGTGTGTGTTTGTATATATATATATATATATATATATATATATATATGTAATGTCGTGCCGAATAGGCAGAATTTGCGATCTTGGCTTAAATAGCAACGCTCCTCTTGCCATATAGGACAAGTAAAAATTTGTGTATGCAATAATTTCGCCAAAATCATTCTGAACCTAACGAAAAAAAAATATTTCACTGTTTGTTTAGTATTAAATTACTGTAAACAAATCTAAAATATATTTAGTTGGGTTAGGCTAAAATAAATTGTTTTTGTTATTATAAGGTTAGGTAAGTTTTCTAAGATTCTTTTGGAGCAAAATTAAAAATTTTTACATTAACATTAATGAAAAAAATATATCTTTAAACGTATGAGAGAAAATTTTAGAAAGGACTTAATTTTAAATGAGTTCTTGCTAATTGATCAGTTTTACATATTCGGCATGACATATATATATATATATACATATATATATATATATATATATATATATATATATATATATATATATATATATATATATATATATATATATATATATATATATATATACAGCAGGGCCCCGCTTTACGGCGTTTCGCTTTACGGCGTTCCGCTAATACGGACATTTCAAATTATGACCAAAACTCGCTATACGGCTCCCCCCACCTGTCTTTCTAATACGGTCAAAGGGGCCCACCGAGTTTGTTTACATTCTCCCTGAGCACATCTTCTTATTATGTCTGGAAACTTTCCAAAATTTCAAGTGTTTTAAAGTTATTGTATATTTTATATGTATTATACTTGATAATTAAACTTGTGTACACCTGTACCTAAATAAACTTACACACTGTGCTGGCATGTAGGTACACATTAAAATCACTAAGAGTCTCTCTACTCTTGATGCAATAATAATAATAATAATAATAATAATAATAATAATAATAATCTCTTGGGCACATTAATGTCGCATATTACGTTAATATAGACATTTCCCTTAATCTATCTATGATATTTTTTCAAAATTATATAAGAAACACATTATGTAACACACAAACATGATACATGCACCCACAGTATAAAAATTTATACAAATATTTATGAGATGTTTACCAAACGGTTTGTAGAAGTGTCGGAAGAATTACGTTTTCTCTAGCCCGTCACCTGTTACTAGGGATAACTGTAGAAAAATATTCCTTTCGTATGCCTTCACTTTATAGCTATAATTCTGTACTAACTTGTACACAGTGTAAGAGTATTTGTTTCGTGATTTAATTATTATAATAATAATAAAAATATTATAAGGTAAAAGTTTCACAAACTCTTACAAATGTACATGAATGAACTAAAACTGGACACGTATTAATGCCGTCTATTTCGCCTGACCGAGTGATCGTCCACAACCTGTTCAGTTTGTTTGTTTACGCTGTCTGAGCTCGGTGTATCATTAAATGTTGTATATTACGTTAATATACACATTTTCATTAATCCATCCGTGATATTTTTTTCAAAATTATATAATAAACACGATACATAACATATGTGTAGAGAACCTAGGATAACCCAAAAAAGTCAGAGTGACTTACTTCCATTGCCTTCACTCAGCATCATTTCTTCTCAAAATGATGTTACATGAGAATGGGAGTGTTCTTCTTTATTTATTCTACCGTATCAATGTAGAGACAACCTGTACACAATGTAACTTGTACACAAACCAGACGTGTACACTGTTTACAAAACTTACCTTCTCCTGGTTTGTTTACATAACTCTGCGCCTGTCCTCTCTCATGCACTCATTCTTTCTCTCTGGCATGGTAGCCTGGCTGACTACCATACATACCACACTTGATTTTTTACAATAAATACTACTCATCTCACCCTATATTTTAAGGTAAGTAATGAGTGAACTGTATATACATTTTATTGCTCTGGGATGCTTAAATATCATAGAATAGTATGTGTGGGTGGGGTGGCCTGGTATGGTAGCCTGGCTGACACCATACATACCACACTTGATTTCTTACAATAAATACTACTTGTCTCACCCTAGATTAAGACTATAAATATTTTAAAGTAAGTAATGAGTGCACTATGTGTGTATTGTACTTTTTTATTGTTTTTTGATGCCTGGTTCTATTGCTAACATAATACAGTGGACCCCCGGTTAACGATTTTAATCCGTGCAAGAGGGCTCATCGTTATGCGAAATAATCGTTATGCGAATGAATTTTCCCCATAAGAAATAATGGAAATAAAATTAATCCGTGCAAGACGCCCAAAAGTATGAAAAAAAATTTTTTTTACCACATGAAATGTTAATTTTAATACACACAAACTGAAAAAGGCATGCACAATTAAATGACACTTACTTTTATTGAAGATCTGGTGATGATTGATGGGATGGGAGGAGGGGAGAGAGTGTGTTAGTGTTTAGAAGGGGAATCCCCTTCCATTAGGACTTGAGGTAGTAAGTCCTTTTCTGGGGTTACTTCCCTTCTTCTTTTAATGCCACTAGGGCCAGCTTCAGAGTCACTGGACTTCTTTCGCACAAGATATCTGTCCATAGTGGCCTGTACCTCTCGTTCCTTTATGACTTGCCTAAAGTGTTTCACAACATTGTCAGTGTAATAATCACCAGCACGGCTTGCAATAGCTGTGTGAGGGTGATTTTCATCCATGAAGGTTTGCACTTCAAGCCACTTTGCACAGATTTCCTTAATCTTTGAAGTAGGCAACTTCTTCAATTTCTCTCTCCCCTCCTCCGAAGCAATTTCCTCAGGTGTGGCCTCTTGCTGTTGAAGTTGATCTAGCAGCTCATCAGTGGTTAGTTCTTCATTGTCCTCCTCCACCAACTCTTCCACATCCTCCCCACTAACCTCCAACCCCAAGGACTTTCCCAATGCCACAATGGATTCCTCAACTGGCACAGGATTCTCAGGGTTAGCCTCAAACCCTTCAAAATCCCTTTTGTCTACACATTCTGGCCACAGTTTCTTCCAAGCAGAGTTCAAGGTCCTCTTTGTCACTTCCTCCCAAGCCTTACCTATAAGGTTTACACAATTGAGGATATTAAAGTGATCTCTCCAAAACTCTCTTAGAGTCAGTTGAGTTTCTGAGGTCATTACAAAGCACCTTTCAAACAGAGCTTTTGTGTACAGTTTCTTGAAGTTGGAAATAACCTGCTGGTCCATGGGCTGCAGGAGAGGAGTGGTATTAGGAGGCAAAAACTTCACCTTAATGAAGCTCATGTCCCCATAAAGTCGCTCTGCCACGTCTGTAGGATGACCAGGGGCATTGTCTAACACCAGGAGGCACTTAAGTTCTAATTTCTTTTCAGTTAGGTAATTTTTCACATTGGGGGCAAATGCATGGTGTAACCAGTTATAGAAAAATTCCCTAGTGACCCATGCCTTACTGTTTGCCCTCCACAGCACACACAAATTATCCTTGAGGACATTCTTTTGCCTGAACGCTCTGGGAGTTTCAGAGTGATACACTAATAAAGGCTTCACTTTGCAATCACCAGTAGCATTGGCACACATCAACAAAGTAAGCCTGTCTTTCATAGGCTTATGTCCTGGGAGTGCCTTTTCCTCCTGAGTAATGTAGGTCCTGCTTGGCATTTTCTTCCAGAACAGGCCTGTTTCATCACAATTAAACACTTGTTCAGGTTTCAGTCCTTCAGTTTCTATGTACTCCTTGAATTCCTGCACATATTTTTCAGCCGCTTTGTGGTCCGAACTGGCAGCCTCACCATGCCTTATCACACTATGGATGCCACTACGCTTCTTAAATCTCTCAAACCAACCTTTGCTGGCCTTAAATTCACTCACATCATCACTAGTTGCAGGCATTTTTTTAATTAAATCGTCATGCAACTTCCTAGCCTTTTCACATATGATCGCTTGAGAGACGCTATCTCCTGCTATCTGTTTTTCATTTATCCACACCAATAAGAGTCTCTCAACATCTTCCATCAATTGCGATCTTTGTTTCGAAAACACAGTTGAACCTTTGGCAAGAACAGCTTCCTTGATTGTCTTTCTGGTGCCCACAATAGTAGCGATGGTTGATTGGGGTTTCTTGTACAGCTTGACTAGGTCGGCTATACGCACTCCACTTTCATACTTATCAATTATCTCTTTCTTCATCTCTATAGTAATTCTTACCCTTTGAGGTGTAGGGTTGGCACTAGAAGCTTTCTTGGGGCCCATGGTCACTTATTTTCCAGAAACAGCACCGAAAATACTGTAATAATACGAAATATTCCGAGTGTATGCTTGGATGTTACCGCGGAGGCTGGCTGGTAAACAATGGGACGGAGCGGCACATGTGAGGCTGGCTGAGGGCACATTGGACGCGTCTCGGACGAAAATCGGTATGCGGGTTTTTAATCGGTATGCGGGGCAAAAATTTTGCGATAAAAGTAATCGTTATGCGGAAAAATCGCTATGCGATGCCATCGTTATGCGGGGGTCCACTGTATATGTTAGTGTAAACTTGTTATCTAGTGTTTGTATGCATTTGTAAGTGGAAAAAAAGGGTGTTCCACTTTACGGTGGTTTCTGCTTTACGGCGGTCGCCTGGAACCTAACCCGCCGTATAAGTGGGGCCCCCTCCTGATAATATATATATATATATATATATATATATATATATATATATATATGTGATTTGGCCAGTGTGATAATAATATATATATATATATATATATATATATATATAGTTCCTTGATAATGTGAGTAGTCACGAGAGCTCTTGGAATTTCTCTATTCTTTCAGAGTGGTTGTTTTGCATATATATATATATATATATTATATATATATATATATATATATATATATATATATATATATATATATATATATATATATATTTCATATATATATGTATATATATATATTGCATATATATATATATATATATATATATATATTGCATATATATATATATATATATATATATACAGTGGACCCCCGCATAGTGATTTTAATCCGTGCAAGAGGGCTCATTGTTATGCGAAATGATCGGTATGCGAATGAATTTTCCCCATAAGAAATAATGGAAATCAAATTAATCCGTGCAAGACACCCAAAAGTATGAAAAAAAAAATTTTTTACCACATGAAATGTTAATTTTAATACAAACAAGCTGAAAAAGGCATGCACAATTACATGACACTTACTTTTATTGAAGATCTGGTGATGATTGATGGGATGGGAGGAGGAGAGAGAGAGTGTTAGTGTTTAGAAGGGGAATCCCCTTCCATTAAGACTTGAGGTGTCGAGTCCTTTTCTGGGGTTACTTCCCTTCTTCTTTTAATGCCACTAGGACCAGCTTCAGAGTCACTGGACTTCTTTCGCACAACATATCTGTCCATAGTGGCCTGTACCTCTCGTTCCTTTATGACTTCCCTTAAGTGTTTCACAACATTGTCAGTGTAATAATCACCAGCACGGCTTGCAATAGCTGTGTGAGGGTGATTCTCATCCATAAAGGTTTGCACTTTCAGCCACATTGCACAGATTTCCTTAATCTTTGTAGTAGGCAACTTCTTCAATTTCTCTCTCCCCTCCTCTGAACCAGTTTCCTCAGGTATGGCCTCTTGCTGTTGAAGTTGATCTATCAGCTCATCAGTGGTTAGTTCTTCATTATCCTCCTCCACCAACTCTCCCACATCCTCCCCACTAACCTCCAACCCCAAGGACTTTCCCAATGCCACAATGGATTCCTCAACTGGCATAATCCTCTCAGGGTTAGCCTCAAACCCTTCAAAATCCCTTTTGTCTACACATTCTGGCCACAGTTTCTTCCAAGCAGAGTTCAAGGTCTTCTTAGTCACTCCCTCCCAAGCCTTACCTATAAGGTTTACACAATTGAGGATATTAAAGTGCTCTCTCCAAAACTCTCTTAGAGTCAGCTGAGTTTCTGAGGTCACTACAAAGCACCTTTCAAACAGAGCTTTTGTGTACAGTTTTTTGAAGTTTGCAATAACCTGCTGGTCCATGGGCTGCAGGAGAGGAGTGGTATTAGGAGGCAAAAACTTCACCTTTATGAATTTCATGTCCCCATAAAGTCGCTCTGCCACGTCTGTAGGATGGCTAGGGGCATTGTCTAACACCTGGAGGCACTTAAGTTCTAATTTCTTTTCAGTTAGGTAATCTTTCACATTGGGGGCAAATGCATGGTGTAAACAGTCATAGAAAAAGTCCCTAGTGACCCATGCCTTACTGTTGGCCCTCCACAGCACACACAAATTCTCCTTGAGGACATTCTTTTGCCTGAACGGTCTGGGAGTTTCTGA
>NC_091339.1:31236951-31246951 GCF_038502225.1 Cherax quadricarinatus | reverse complement strand
GACTGACCCAAAACTGTTGTATAGCCACATCAGGAGGAAGGCAACAGTCAAAGACCAGGTGATCAGACTGAGGACAGAAGGTGGAGAACTCACAAGAAATGATCAGGACATATGTGAGGAGCTAAACAGGAGATTTAAGGAAGTTTTTACAGTAGAGGCAGGAAGGGCTCTGGGAAGACAGCACAGAAGGGAACATCAAGAGGGACTATACCAACAAGTGTTGGATGACATACGAACAACCGAGGAGGAGGTGCAGAAGCTGCTATGTGACCTTGATGCCTCAAAGGCGATGGGACCGGACATCTTCCCGTGGGTCCTTAGAGAAGGAGCAGAGATGCTGTGTGTGCCCCTAACCACAATCTTCAACACATCCCTTGAAACTGGGCAACTACCTGAGAAATGGAAGACAGCAAATGTAGTCCCCATATTTAAGAAAGGAAACAGAAATGAGGCACTAAACTACAGACCTGTGTCTCTGACATGTATTGTGTGCAAAGTCATGGAGAAGATTATCAGGAGGAGAGTGGTGGAACACATGGAATGGAACAGGATTATAAATGAAAACCAGCATGGGCTCATGGAAGGCAAATCCTGTGTCACAAACCTTCTGGAGTTTTATGACATGGTAACAGAAGTAAGACACGAGAGAGAGGGGTGGGTTGATTGCATTTTCCTAGACTGCAGGAAGGCCTTTGACACAGTTCCCCACAAGAGATTAGTGCAGAAGCTGGAGGATCAGGCGCATATAACAAGGAGGGCACTGCAATGGATCAGGGAATACCTGACAGGGAGGCAACAACGGTCATGGTACGTGAAAAGGTATTACAGTGGGCGCCTGTGACGAGTGGGGACCCAGAGGGGTCAGTTCCTGGACCAGTGCTATTTTTGATATATGCGAACGACATGATGAAAGGAATAGACTCTGAAGTGTCCCTATTCGGAGATGATGTGAAGCTGATGAGAAGAATTAAATCGGATGAGGATGAGGCAGGACTGCAAAAAGACCTGGACAGGCTGGACATGTGGTCCAGAAACTGGCTTCTCGAATTCAACCCTGCCAAATGCAAACCCATGAAGATTGGGGAGGGGCAAAGAAGACCGCAGACAGAGTATAGGCTAGGCGGACAAAGACTACAGACCTCACTCAGGGAGAAAGACCTTGGGGTGACCATAACACCGAGCACGTCACCGGAGGCACACATCAACCAAATAACTGCTGCAGCATACGGGCGCCTGGCAAACCTAAGAATAGAGTTCCGATACCTTAATGAGGACTCTTTAAAGACACTGTACACTGTGTATGTTAGGCCCATACTGGAGTATACAGCACCAGTCTGGAACCCACACCTGGTCAAGCATGTCAAGAAGTTAGAGAAAGTACAAAGGTATGCAACAAGGCTAGTCCCAGAGCTCAGGGGAATGTTGTACGAGGAAACGTTGAGGGAAATTGGACTGACGACACTGGAGGACAGAAGGGTAAGGGGAGACATGATTGTGGAAAATTTTTAATTTTCCGAAACTATAGCGCCTAATAGGTGTTTTATGTGCCGATATGAGTCAAAAATGTATTTGAAAATAGAGTAGAACCAAGAGTTCCCTTTGCGCATGCGCGGATGTGCGGGGGGAAGTGGCGGGTTTGTTTTGAAGGTGGAGAGGAAGCTGGGAAAGCATGGAACCACGAAATTGGCATTCACGGCGGCCTAAGGATTAATATAGGCCTCATTTCGTAATAGGAAGTGTCGTAACTGTTCCTGGTGGAGAGTGAGGGAACGTGATTTACGGGACCACGGTAATAGAGTGGTAAAATGAGTGAATAAGGGTAGGACCGTGGGTGACTGGCGCGTCGTCCTGGACTGTGTCCCGGGGAAAATTACCCTTGGTTTAATCATCACTCATCGGTCTCAGATCTTAATGGAGTGATCTCTAATGTGTATAATAATTATGAGCCATTAAATCGTCTTGTGAATTGTAATGTAATTAATGATAATAACGCTAAGTTAAGAGAATGCGTGAAGTGAAATAAGTCGTTTTGCTCCGAGTGAACACGTTAGACCTCGTTGTTCCCGAGACGAGGAAAGTGAAGCTCCTTGAGTCACGACTTTTAAAGCGGGACAAACCAACGGATACCTCGTCCTGCTGGAATGAGAACCGTGTCGGTGTAGCAGGACATCGAAACTGAGATGGTGAATGGAGGAAACAAGGAGTATCAATCACCCACAGTTAAGTAACCCTTCTAGTTATAACAGACTTATGCTGGCCAGTTGTGTTATGTTGTAATTAGATAGGTTATGAGTGATCCAGCTACATCAAGTGACCACCAGAGAACATCTGGTAAGTGGTGGGATTATGTACAAATGTTTTCCTTGATGGATGTATCCAGGTGTATCCTACCCCCCCCCCCTTCATTCAGCTAAACTAATATAATCTATACAGTCCACAATTAATTAGTAGCACCGTACTTGTGGGTGCTATCCAATCCATACTGGTCTCGGATAGATATGGATAAGATTGTGAGGTCGAGGGGACCACTTGCCGCGACCAGGGGTGGTTAAGTTTTTTACTACGGTAAACAATATGATTGTCTCCCAATGAGATTACTGGTATGTATATAATGTTGAGGTACATACAGGTAAGCACCCTAGAAAATTTTCCATATCTGCCCGTTGGTCCTTCGTGAACCGGATGCAATCAGTGAAAAAATTAATTGAATTAATTACTTAATAATTAAGTGACTGATTGAAGGAAGTGGGTGTAGGGTGCACGAGTTTAATCGATCGTGTGATGGATGATAATTAGCCCAATAAATTGCTAGCACATGGGTGGCTAGGATTTATACAAGAGTAAAGTGCAAGAATTACTCTTATAAGGCGTCTACTTAAGTAGTATAATGGGTGATTATTAATTCCCTAACCATGGCTGGGTCTGAGGAAGTTAGTGCGACTGGCAAGTCCATGGATGCCAAAGCAAAGAAAGCGTCACTACAAGCTCGGAAGGGTCATGTTACTAAATCATACAAGAAGTGTATGGAGTTAATGAAACAAGAAACGGTAAACCCTGATGAATTAAAGCTACACCTAGATGCCTTAGGAAATAGACATGAGTCATATAGATTGTGGTTTAAAGACTATGAAAAAGAGCTGCTAGAGAATTGTGCAGATGATGCTGAAAGGGAGCGACTGCTGGATCAACATTATGAAGTGGAGGACAACATTGTGTCCTGCAAAACTAAGGCTTTGGAGAAGGTAAAGGGTGTAAACAATGTTGTTGGTCAACCTAGTAAGGAAAGTCAGAGGCGTCTACCAAAACTCCCAGAATTATGTATGCCTGTGTTTAATCCGGGAGAACACTGGGAGGAGTTTTGGTCTATCTTTAAAGCAGTCGTACATGATAGGAGTGATCTTGCAAGTGTTACCAAATTATGCTATTTAAAGGGACAAGTAAGGGGAGATGCGCATGTTCTCATACAAGCATTCCCAAATGTAGATGACTCCTATAGTGAGGCAGTTGACTTGTTGGAGGTCACTTACGGTAACTTGGAGCAAAGTAGGCTGGACCTAGTAGCTAATTTGGCTAATTTGAAGACTCCAGATCACAACCGCAACAGCTTACAGCAATTTAGGATCAAACTAGAAAGCACTCTTAAGACCTTGAGTAATAAATATGATCTGGAGGGAGCAGAGTGGTTGTTGAGTGCCTTGATTCAGAATAAATTGAACCACAAGACCATAGAGTGGTTATCTAACAGATATCACAAGGGTTACTTCAGGTTGGAAGAAATAAGAGTGGGACTGCAAGAGCTAATTGTCCAACTGCAGACCAGCCAACCCATTACCTCTAGGAATACCACGTCTACAGACCCCAGTGCACCTGCCAAGTTCCACAAAGGGAAACCTTATCCTAATATCAATAATCCTAAGCCACCTACTACACGGGGTTACGTAGGCACGTATCAAGTGACAGGTGCCAGTTATAGTGGTTCTCCACCTCCAAGCAAGAGGAGGAAGTACCACAATAAGGGTAGCCCAGTTGATAAGAGGTCAGGCAAAGAAAGGAGAGATTGTATCTTCTGCAACGGTACTCATTTCTCTAAGAACTGTAATGCCTATAATTCATGGGATGTTAAAGTGGAAAGATTGGAAGAGCTTGCTAGATGTATCAGGTGTCTAGGAAATCATAATGTAAGGGATTGCCGTGCTAACTTGCACTATTGTTATCAGTGTAACAAGGGAAGACACCACATAGCTATGTGTAAGGGCAGATCTAATCGTAATGATGGTAACAATAGTACTGATAGTGATAATAACCCGGACACAACAGTAGCCCACGTAAAGATTGCAGCTAACGTCGGTAATGATGGCCTAGCTGAGGTAGCTTTGCCTGTGTTGGATGTGGTGATTAATGATAAACGGCGTAAATCCAAAACTGTAACAGCATTACTGGATCAGGGATCACAACGTACCTTCATAAAACGTAACTGCCTTAATGGGATGAAGGTACAAATGGGAGATCCTGCTATACTCAAGCTATCTGGCTTTCTCTCGAATAAGAAGGCCCAGTCATACGACACTGTTTATGTAACTGTCCGGCTGGGCAATGAGAGAAAACGTATTAATGCCGTAATTGTGGATAGGCTCCCAGAGAAAATATCTACAATAGGGCTTGGTAACGCTACTGAAAGGCTTTCGAGTAAGGTAGATTTGGCACCTTCTGGTATAAATAATGATTCGGTGGGGCCAATAGATATTTTGATAGGTAGTGACCATTATGCCACCTTTGTAAAGGGTATGACAAAGAAATGCGGAGTCACCCTTCTAAGGACCGCAGGAGGTCACGTGATGTATGGCAGGCTTCCTCGTACCGATAATGAATGACTGGAGGAATCCATAAATACAGTTACGGTGTGTCTTACTCATGAAGTATCACCCCAGTATAAATATACTTCAATAGAGGATGAAGTTGAACCTGTGTATAAATTATGGGAATTGGACAGCATAGGGATCAATGTAAATGAAGAAAGTCCAGATGATTCCTTTACTCAAGAACAATACCAGAAGGATGTTAAATTTGAATCTGGACAATACTGGGTGAGACTTCCGTGGAAGCTGAACCATCCAGACCTACCAACTAATTACCGGATGGCGTATGGACAATTAAAGGCTCAGCTCCACGAATTGAGCAAGACACCAGAACTGTTGACTGCTTACGATGATATAATTAATGAGCAGTTAAATAATAAATTCATAGAGGAGGTACCTCCCGAGCAAACCCAGATTTATGGTCACTATTTGCCACACCACGGAGTGAAGAAGGATTCTAAGACCACTCCTCTGAGGATTGTGTTTAATTGTAGTGCCAGGAGTAATAAAAGTGTACCTAGTTTGAATGACTGTTTGATGACAGGTCCGTCGTTGACGGAAAAACTGGGAGACATACTATTAAACTTCAGGGTTAAGAATTATGCCTTTACGGCAGACATAAGTAAAGCTTTCCTGAGAGTGGGTCTGCAGGAGGCTGACCGGGATTGCACTAGGTTCTTATGGCCCGAGAATCCTAGTGACCCACTTAGTCCCCTGAAGACTTTTCGCTTCAGGAGTGTATTGTTTGGTGCTACCTCCAGTCCGTTCCTACTCCAGGCAACGATAAATGCACACCTTAAGCGTACGGGTGGTCCACTGAGTGGAGTAATGGGTAAACAATTTTATGTGGACAATTTCCTGGGGGTGACGTCTACTGAAGAGGAACTAATGAGCATATACGCAGGGGCTAATGAAATAATGCAAGGTGCAAATATGCCCCTGAGGGAATGGAACAGTTATTCGTCCAGTTTAAGAGTTCAAATAAATAAAGACAACCCTGGAGTTGAAGTGTCCAAATATAGTAATGTGCTGGGACTGACTTGGGACACAGAGGGAGACTTGTTATCGTTAAAGTCTAATGACTACAGCATGCCCAATAAATTAACCAAGAGAGTCTTGCTTGCAGAAGTTTCAAAATGCTTCGATCCACTAGGCTTAGTGTCCCCACTTACCATAAGAGGAAAATTGTTGATACAAGAAGCATGGAAGCTTAAGTGTGCTTGGGATGAAACCCTACCTGAGGAATTTGTTGAAAGGTGGGAAGAACTAATAGGGGAATATGTAAAATTACCAATGTTGAAGTTCCCCCGTAATGTGGCCAGTCAAGATGGAGAAAATGTACTCCACATTTTTTGCGATGCTTCGAAATTAGCATATGGAGCAGTCGCTTACCTTCAATGTAATAGTGCCATTTCTCTTGTTATGTCTAAGGCTAAGGTGGCTCCAATCAAATCACGCACCTTACCTCAGTTGGAATTAACGGCCATTTATGTAGGTGTCAAATTAGCCAATTATATAAGAAATAAATTGCGAGAGATAAATATCAGCGACACCGTAATTTGGTCTGATAACGAGGTATCCTTACAATGGATTCGTAATGGTAACAGTAAGATTGTGTATGTACAAAACAGAGTCGCTGAAATCAATCAAATGCAGGAGAAATATAACAGTTTGGGTCAGCATATGTTAACCTTTAATCACATTCCTGGTGACGAGAACCCAGCTGACTTCTTGTCTCGAGGCTTGACTTATGAAAAATTTGTGAGTGCTTTATCGTGGTTTAAAGGGCCAAGTTGGCTGGTGGACAAAATTAACTGGCCGGTGCAAAAGGCACATATTGCTCCTGTCGAAATTACGGTGAGCACCGCTCTGGTCAGTAGTCCCTCCTTAGCCATTGATATGAACAGGTATTCTTCCTTACCTAAGCTGATTAGTGTGACCAGGTTAGTGTTTAAATTTATAAGTAAGATGAATATCTCACATAATTTTCCCCATCCCCTGAAATACTGGCTACAGAGGGTACAAGAAGAAACCTACAGGGATGAGATTAAATTCATGATGGACGGAAAAATTGTGAAAGGCTCAATAATAGAAAAGCTGGGGCTGTATTTAGAGGATGATGTAATTAGGTGCAGAGGCAGGTTACAAAATGCTGAATTGGGGGAATATGCTAAGCACCCTATCTTGCTGCCCAAAACTCATCACCTGACAACCTTGATTGTCTTTAATGCCCATAATAACGTGATGCACGGTGGGGTACAGGATACCTTAAACTGTATTCGGGAAACCTTCTGGATTCCACAAGGACGGCAAAGTGTAAAAGGGGTTATCAAGTCGTGTGTAATATGTCGCCGGGTGGATGCCAGAACCTACATGTACCCAGGTCCTCCACCATTGCCCAAGGAACGCGTGCAGTTGGTAAAACCATTTGATGTGACCGGAGTGGACTATAGTGGGCCAATCATTTTGACAGGTACTTCAGATGGTGTCCCCTTGAAGGTGTATGTATGTCTATTTACTTGTACAGCTACTAGGGCTGTTCATCTAGAAGTGGCTCAGGACTTGTCTGCAGAACAGTTCATACAGCTGTTCCGGAAATTTGCAGCTAGACGATCCTGTCCAAGATTGATGATCTCAGATAATGCCACCAATTTTGTAGCGGGTGCTCAACACTTGATGAAATTAAATAAGAGTGATGATGTACAGTCTTTGTTGACCCAGCGAGGGTGTGTCTGGAAATTTATTACTCCCAGAGCCCCTTGGCAGGGAGGACTGTACGAAAGAATGATAGGTACAGTGAAAAGATGTCTTCGTAAGGTGCTACACAGGAAGAGAATTGATTTGGAGGAGTTCCGGGCAGTGTTGGTGGAGGCAGAGAATCGAGTGAACAATCGCCCTCTGTCATACATGAGCGACACTCCTGACGCGGAGATACTGACTCCCTCTCACCTAATATGTGGACAAAGGTTAGAAGCTGCACCTATCTATAGAGATAATCCCGAGGGAAGTGATGAGGATTACAATAACGTGACTGTGTTGAGTGACAAGTTCAAGATGTTAAATAAGGTAATTATTCATTGGTCTGATGTGTGGCGTAAAGAATATCTTCTTACACTACGTGAACACTTTTATGGTGCGCCAGAGGCAGTAAACCGACAGAACATTCAACCAGGTGACATTGTGTTAATTGATACTGAACAACATCGAACATTGTGGCCTCTGGGCAAGGTAGTTACATTATACCCAGATGCACAAGGTGTTGTCAGAAACGTCAAAGTGTTGTGTCGTGGTCAGGAAAGTTTGCGTACCATTAATAAATTAATTCCCTTAGAATTAAATGGTGTTCAATCCAGTGCAGATGGAAACCTAAGGGAAAGTGACACGAGTGATATTGAAGACACTGACCGGGTAATGCAAGAAGAAACTGTAGTAAGACCCACTAGGAAAACAGCAGCGCGATCTAGAGAGGGCTGGAATCGTCTCCTAGAGGAAGACGCAATTTAAGTCGTCTAACAACGACTTCCGCCCGGCCGCAGTGTGGAAAATTTTTAATTTTCCGAAACTATGGCGCCTAATAGGTGTTTTATGTGCCGATATGAGTCAAAAATGTATTTGAAAATAGAGTAGAACCAAGAGTTCCCTTGGCGCATGCGCGGATGTGCGGGGGGAGTGGCGGGTTTGTTTTGAAGGTGGAGAGGAAGCGGGGAAAGCATGGAACCACGAAATTGGCATTCACGGCGGCCTAAGGATTAATATAGGCCTCATTTCGTAATAGGAAGTGTCGTAACTATTCCTGGTGGAGAGTGAGGGAACGTGATTTACGGGACCACGGTAATAGAGTGGTAAATGAGTTTACCTGGACCTGGAGAGAGTTTCGGGGGTCAACGCCCCCGCGGCCCGGTCTGTGACCAGGCCTCCTGGTGGATCAGCGCCTGATCAACCAGGCTGTTGCTGCTGGCTGCACGCAAACCAACGTACGAGCCACAGCCCGGCTGATCAGGAACTGACTTTAGGTGCTTGTCCAGTGCCAGCTTGAAGACTGCCAGGGGTCTGTTGGTAATCCCCCTTATGTGTGCTGGGAGGCAGTTGAACAGTCTCGGGCCCCTGACACTTATTGTATGGTCTCTTAACGTGCTAGTGACACCCCTGCTTTTCATTGGGGGAATGAGTGAATAAGGGTAGGACCGTGGGTGACTGACGCGTCGTCCTGGACTGTGTCCCGGGGAAAATTACCCTTGGTTTAATCATCACTCATCGGTCTCAGATCTTAATGGAGTGATCTCTAATGTGTATAATAATTATGAGCCATTAAATCGTCTTGTGAATTGTAATGTAATTAATGATAATAACGCTAAGTTAAGAGAATGCGTGAAGTAAAATAAGTCGTTTTGCTCCGAGTGAACACGTTAGACCTCGTTGCTCCCGAGACGAGGAAAGTGAAGCTCCTTGAGTCACGACGTTTAAAGCAGGACAAACCAGCGGATACCTCATCCTGCTGGAATGAGAACCGTGTCGGTGTAGCAGGACATCGAAACTGAGATGGTGAATGGAAGAAATAAGGAGTATCAATCACCCACAGTTAAGTAACCCTTCTAGTTATAACAAACTTATGCTGGCCAGTTGTGTTATGTTGTAATTAGATAGGTTATGAGTGATCCAGCTACATCAAGTGACCACCAGAGAACATCTGGTAAGTGGTGGGATTATGTACCAATGTTTTCCTTGATGGATGTATCCAGGTGTATCCTACCCCCCCCCCTTCATTCAGCTAAACTAATATAATCTATACAGTCCACAATTAATTAGTAGCACCGTACTTGTGGGTGCTATCCAATCCATACTGGTCTCGGATAGATATGGATAAGATTGTGAGGTCGAGGGGACCACATGCCGCGACCAGGGGTGGTTAAGTTTTCTCACATGTCTACACGGGGTGACTACGGTAAACAATATGATTGTCTCCCAATGAGATTACTGGTATGTATATAATGTTGAGGTACATACAGGTAAGCACCCTAGAAAATTTTCCATAATGATAAGGAATAGCCTAGCAAGTGAAGTAGTGGAGGCATTAACCATACATAGTTTTAAGAAGAGGTATGATAAAGCTCAGGAAGCAGAGAGAGAGAGGACCTAGTAGCAAT